>NC_092051.1:72894784-73194784 GCF_003086295.3 Arachis hypogaea | reverse complement strand
GTTAGTGTGCTAGTTTTGGGTAACGTTAGCACACTAACGTTGGCACCATATTTTGCTAGTAATGTTGGTGAGCTAACTTTGGGCCACCGAAGTTGCTTGTCAACTTTGAAACGTTAGTGGGTAACGTTAGTGAGCCAACTTAGGCCCCTAACGTTGCTCACTCTCTTCCTTGGCAATGTTGATAGGCAATGTTGGTGAGCTATCTTTGGCCACCAACGTTGCTTCCCCTTCCTTGTGCCAACATTGATGGGCAACATTGGTGATCCATCTTGGGCCACCAACGTTGCCTCCCCTTCCTTGAGCCAACGTTGATGCGCAACGTTGGTGAGCCAACTTTGGCCACCAACGTTGCCTCATCCTTCTTTGCAACGTTAGCCATAGCGTTAGTGCACTTACTTTGGCCACTAACGCTATGGCCTCTGCTTCTTCTTTGCCCTTCCTTTGCTTCTTCTTACCTATCATCAATCAAACAAATTGCATCAAAGCTTTGCCATAATCAAAAGATAATGCATCATTCATTGCATTAAGTAATTTTTACATTAATCTCATGAAAATGCTCATAAATAACAATGTTTGATTGAATCAAGACATACATACATTTCACATCCAAATGCTTACTGATTGCCTAAGTAAGTGCATGAAACCAAGTAAAAACTAATGAAAAAGGCTTGTGAAACTAGCCTAAGATGCCTAGGCATCACCCACCTGCACGCATGACCTAAGAATCGTCAAGCGACGCGCACGTGTCGTCCATGCGCACGCATGATGTTGGGCACATGACCTCATTAAAGTGAATACACTGGGGGAAATTTATGAGCTTTTCAGGCCTAAATCAACCTCATTTCTGAGGCTATTTCATACAGAATTGAAGATTGGACAAAGGGAGAGAAATTAGATTAGCTTAGAATCATGCTTTAGGTAGTTTTCTAGAGAGAGAAGCTCCCTCTTCTATCTAAAATTAGGTTAGAATTAGGTTAATTTCTCTTAGATCTAGGTTTAATTTCTTATCTCCATCTTGTTTTCTTTACAATTTCTTGTTCTATTGTCTTGATTTTCCTATTTCTTCTTGTTAATTTCTCATTTTGGTTACTTTTATGTTTATGCACTCTTGTTAATTTTCATTCTCTTAGTGCAATTTTGAGGTATTTCATGTTTAATATGCTTTCCTTGGTTGTTATTGTTAATTTATTGCATTGGGTAATTTTAGATTTATTATTCTTGCACTTTTATGATGCTTCCCTTTTATGCCATTCAAGTGTTTGACAAAATACTTCGTTGGATGTTAGAGTAGATTTTTTAGCATTCTTGGCTTGGAAAGGGAAATTAGGTAATCCCGAGTCATTAATACCCAACTTATGTTGGTGATCTAGAGTTGTTAGTTAATATTGTTTCCATTGACGCTAATCTTTTGCTAATTCAATTAGTAAGTTGATTATGACTTTTGGATTGAGATTAACTAGTCTTATTATACTTTCTTCGAGTGTTGGAGATATCATTATACCTTCTCTCGTTGGGGATGACTTAATAGGATAAATTCCTCATAATTATTATGATATGATTAGTGACTAGGATAGAAAGCCTAGATTCTCAATCCTTTCCATGAATGTCTATCTTTATTACTTGCTTTCTTTAGTTGCTTGCTTTACTTTTCTTGTCATTTATTTGCTTGCCCTTTTATCGACCAACCCACCCCTTGGATACCATAACCAATAATATGCATACCTCACTGCAATTCCCATCAGAAGATGACCCAGGACTAATACTCTAGGTTACTTTTATTGGGTTGGACTTGTGACAACCAAAATTAAACTTTATTGAGAATTACTTGTCGGTTTGGAGCTATACTTGCAACAAAGTTATTTTTCTTTTACCGAGAAAAAATTCCTAACCGACAGTTTTGCTCTTTCAAGTTTTCGGCGCCGTTGCCGGGAAATTGCAATGTGTGCTTACTATTGTTTATTGTATATATTGTAAATAGCTTGATTTTTGGTTTGTTTCTTAGTTTTTGCTAGTTGTAGGATTTGGTTTTCTTTGTTTCTTATTAGTTTTTTATTTTCATTTTCTCTTTTCCACTATGAATTCTCATCACTCTGGCTATGAGTTTGGTTACAATTATATTGTAGGGAATGAAAGCTTCAATGAGGAACCATATTGTGGGAATGGATATCAAATTAGGGAGGAGCCACATGCTTATGGTCAACCTTCATGGCAACAACCTCCTCCGATCTCTCATGGCTACAATCCACCCCATAATGTACATAATTATGAACGAAACCCTCAATATTGTTGTCAATCATACTCACAAGCCCCATACCACCATTCACCTCCATATGACACTAATCTGTATCCATCATACCAACCACCATATGAACCATACCTAGAGCCACCACCATTCCAACACAATTACTCCCAAGAACCACCATTTCCTTATACCCCACCTCATGACTTTTACCAATGTTAACCACCTTCAAACTGTGATACTCTTCCTCCAAACAATGAACCCTCTCTTCCACCACCACCTTCATTGGATGAATCTCTCCAACCCCTAATGCAAGAATAACAAGAACTTCTAATTCGTTGCCAAAAGTAAGGGGAAGTCGTGGCTATCTTAATCAAAGTGATGAGCCAGTTGGCATCATTGTGCTCAACTATCCAAGACACCCTTATTGTTAAATGTGGAGGAATAGTTGAGGAGCACAATGAGAAGGAGAATTTGGAGCTTCAAGGTGAAGAAGAGGAGTTGAGGCAAGAAGTGCAACAAGAGGAAGAAGCCGAGATTGTTGAAGAAGAGGAAGAAGTGGTTGGAGATTTAGGAGATGTTGAATGCAATGAGGAATCTCAAGTTGAAGAGCCTTCTTCCATAGAGTTTGAAAGTGATGTTAAGGAGGATAGTGCACAACCTCCAAGGCACAATGTGATTGAAGAATTGGAAGAAGTGGTACAAGCAACAAGTCCTCCTATCTATGATGATTCTGCATCAACATATGATCCTTTTGAGATTGATGAATCCTCCCTGATGCGTGGCAGAATTCAGCCAATTACGAGATCAATATAGAAATAAATTGCGAGTATGGCTCCTAATCAGCAAAAGTCCGCCTCATCAATTTAGAAAGGTTGTCACAAAAGTTTAGAATAAAAATACTAGGAGTATGAGTCCCAGGTCATCTCCCAACGAGTTGACAAAAGGGTACTATCTTATTAATCAGGAGTTTTCTGGGTAATTCTTGAGTTTAGGAAATGGGCAAATAAATAATTGTAAATTAAAGCAGTGAAAATTAAAAGAGATTTATAATATTCAAAATAAAAGCCTTGACTGGTGGAATGATTAATTGGAAGTTCTATCCTTGTTAGAATTCTCTCAAGTGTAGTATAAAGAGGTTGTTGTTTTCACTTAGTTAACCCTTACTAAATAAAGGAAAGTCAAGTGATTGAGCTAACTCTTATTCGTAAATCCTAGTTCTCTCCCTTAGGAAGGTCTAGCGTTAGCAAATACAGTATTAGCCAACAACTTCCAATTTAACTAGTCACTTGAGCATTCCAACTCAAGTGTCTCCTCTTACTCAACCCCCATGTCAAGTTGGAGGTCTACTCCATTGACATGGATACCATCTTTGTTGTTGGGAGTTTGGAATAGGAAAGATACATGATAAACAATAACTACAATTTAATTAAAAGTAAAAGTAATCATTGCATTAATAAATTATGAAAATAATCGAATTGTAACTCTAAACAAGAATTAAGAATATGGAATAATAAAGGAATAAGAAAACAAACTAGAATAGTATCTTCAACGGAGGTGGTGACTCTTCAATATCCAAAGCAAAAGCATCAAACTAAGAATATGTGAATGTAAAAGAAAACCTAGAGGAAGAGTAATTTTTCTCTCTAGATTCAGATCTAAAAACGAAAACTATGCTAATGAGAATGTGTGTTGAGTCTCTGCATGTTCCCTGGCTTTAGTCTATGTTTCTGGGCCAAAAACTGGGTCAAAACCCGGCCCGAAATTGCCCCAAGCATTTTCTATTAATTCTGCAGATTGCGCATGTCACGCGTACGCGTCAGTCACGCGTACGCGTCAGTCACGCGTGCGCGTCGCTGGTCATCCTTGGCTTGTCATGCGTACGCGTCATCTAGGCGCACGTGTCTGTGTGCAAACTCCAATCCACGCGTACGTGTCAGGCACGCGCACGCGTCGCTGCAAATTTCTTCATATCGCGCGCTCGCCTGAGCCATGCGTGCGCGTTGATGCTCGCTGATTATCTCCTTAGTTTCTTGTGTTCCTTCCATTTTTGCAAGCTTCCTCTCCATTCTCTAAGCCATTCCTGCACTATAAATCCTGAAACACTTAACACACGGATCACGGCATCGAATGGTATAAAGGAGAATGAAAATATACAAATTAAAGACTTCTAGAAAGCAAGTTTTCAAACATAGAACAAAACTGGGAAGGAATTGCAAAATCATGCAAATCATATGAATAAGTGGGCAAAGACTTGATGAAATCACTCAATTGAGCATAAGATAAACCATAAAATAGTGGTTTATCAACCTCCCCATACTTAAACATTAGCATGTCCTCATGTTTATCTTAAGGAGATAAAATAAATGAGTTGGGAAAAGAAAGACTTATGCAATGTAACCTATGAATGCAACTATATGCTAAGATGATTCTGCCTATTTGGTTAAAAGTAAATAATTTCTTCAAGATAAACATAAATCAAATTCCACTAATTCAAATCATACAATAAAGACCAGTAAACTTGTAAGAAGACAGCTCATGAAAGCAGGGAACATAGAATTAAGCATTGAACTCTCACTGATGGCGTATATGCACTCTAATCACTCAAGTGTATGGGGTAATTCACTATAGTCTTCCCTAGTCATGCGTTCTAAACTTTGTTCTTCACCTAACCAATCAACAAATGTTTAATGTACCTGACGATTGGATTCCTGCCAGTAAAGAATTTTTATAAAAATAATCGCGTTGTAAGTATAGTTTCTAAACCAACAGAGAATCCTTTCGTACAAAAATTTGTTTGTCACAAGTAACAAAATCCAATAAAATTTATAACCGAAGTATTTAAACCTCGGGTCGTTTTCTCAAGGAATTGCAGGGAGGTGTGAATTATTATTGATTATGGAATAAGGCATGTTTTTGGGTTTTTGAAATAGAGAACAAGTAATTTAAATGGCAGGAAAAATAAATTAATAATTATAAAGACTCTTGGCAAGGTATGAGAACTGGAAATTCCATCCTAGTCATCCTTATCAGGTGTGATGAGAATTGTTTATTGCTCCCACTTAGTTAACCCTTACTAAATAAAGGAAAGTCAAGTGGACCAATCAATTTGATCCTCAAGTCCTAGTCAACTCCTGTGGAAAGACTAGCTTTAGAGCGATCCAAATCAATCAGCGAGAATTCCAATTTTCAATCAACTGCTGAGTTTGATAACTCAAGTGTTACCAATTACTTAACCAAAACCAAAAGGAGAAAAATCTAAATTAAATTGAAAGCGTCATAAATAGAATAAAATAATCATAAATCTGAAATACCTCAAATTATATTAAATAGAATATTCAAATCTAACATGGAAAGATTCATAAGCCAATTTGGGAACATAAGTAATTAACAGGTAAAAGCATTAGAGAAACTAAAAGTAGAAGAGAACATAAATTAAAGTTGGGAACATTGAACCTGAAATGGAGTAATAACCATAAAGTAAAAGAAATCCTAATTCTAAAACCTAAGAGAGAGGAGAGACCCTCTCCCTCTAGAAAACTACATCTAAAACCTAAAATTGTGAATTATGAATGTTGTATGAATTGTTGTCTGGATTCCCCCGTTCTCTGGCTTCTATTTTGTGTTTTTGGGCTTGGATTTGGGCCAAAAAGGGCCCAGAAATCACTGGGGGTGACTTATGCAATTTTCTGCACGTGGCGTCCGTCACGCGTTCGCATAATTTGTAGTTTTTCCATGTCACGCGTACGCGTCAGTCACGCATACGCGTCGCTCGTACTTTTTTCTTGGTGCGCGTTCGCGTCGTCCACGCGTGCGCGTCGCCTGTGTTCTGAGTGAGGCACGCGTCCGCGTCGTCCATGTGTGCGCGTCGCTGCCATTTCTTCAAAAACTCCATTTTGTGCGTTCTTTCCATTTTTTCATGTTTTCTTTCTGTCCTCTAAGCCATTCCTGCCCTATAAAGCCTGGAAATACTTAACACACAGATCACGGCATAGAATGGTAATAAAGGATAATTAAAATTAATATTTTTAAAGCATAGGAAATATGTTTTCACATATATCATAAAATAAGGAAGGAATAGTAAAACCATGCAATTCATATGAATAAGTGGGTGAAGAATTGATAAAAACACTCAATTAAGCACAAGATGAATCATAAAATAAGGGTTTATCAACCTCCCCACACTTAAACATTAGCATGTCCTCATGCTAAATCCAAGAGAAAAGAATGAAGGTAGAATGGTGGAATCTTATGCAATGCAATCTATTCTACATGCAAGCTACCTAAATGAATCATGCAATTTCTACCTACTATCCATTTATATATATAAAGTTTACATGTGGTTAAATTGATTCATATTTTCAAGGAATCATATATGTACAACTAAGGCCAAACCATATTAAAACACATTCACAATTGAGTTGAGTTAAAAGATTTCACAAACTTGCAAGATAATTAATAATTAGACATGGATATATGGAATTGAGCTATTGAACCCTCATTGGATTTGTGTTTACTCTCTAATCTCTCAGTGTTTGGGGTTAATCACTCTATTCTTTTCTAGTCATGCTTTCTAAAACTTTGTTCTTCATCTAACCAATCAACAAATATATAATGTATACATGCAAACATCATAAGGTCTTTTTCAAGGTTGTAATGGGGCTAAGGTAAAGATGAGGGTATATATATAAGGCTAAGTGAGGTATAAATTGAATCCTTAATTAGTCTAAGATCTCACCTAACATATACATACTCTATACAATTTTTAAAATTTGCCTAGCTTCCCATAATTTTCCCACTTTCTTATCACATACTCATGTACCAATTTTATTTTTGATTTTATCCCATGTGCATTGATTTTTCTATTAAACTTAATAATGGGGTAATTTTGTCCCCTTATTTATTTAATAGGAATTGTAAAAAAAATTTAAAATGTAATAATTTTTTTTAAATCTGAAATATAACACAACATATCAATGCACATGGTATTTTGGTTATTTTGATTTCACATGAGCATGCACCCAAATTTCTGATTATTTTATTAATTTAATCTTTTCCTATTAACCCATGTTCCCACATTTTCCCACACTTAGTGGATACACAATCTCTATCTTAAGCTAACCAAGGATTCAACTTGGGATTTTTAGTTTCTTTTTCCGCTTAAGGCTAGTGATGTGGTTATAGAACAGAATAAATGGGGATAAAAAGGCTCAAGGGGGCTAACTAGGGTGATGTAAAAGGTAGGCTTATTTGGGATAAGTGAGCAAAAATTCAAATAATGGCCTCAATCATATGCAAGTATGTAAATACATTCTATATTGGACATATGGACTGAAACAAAGTAAAGATTGCAAGCATAGCAAAGAATGGCAAAACACACAGGAATGAAATTTATGGTTAAATGTAATCATACAATTAAGCTCAAAAACTCATGGGTTGTGTGTTCTTTGGCTCAAAAAATATATATCAGTTATGTACATCATGCAAGTAGAAATCAAGAGTTTCCATTCAACTCAATGTGAATCTTTGAATGACTCTTATAAAAATAAGTATTTTCCTTGAAAAATGTTGTCAATTTACCAACATTTATTGCTATATATATATATATATAT
The DNA here is from genome assembly GCF_003086295.3 of Arachis hypogaea. Classification (NCBI taxonomy): domain Eukaryota; kingdom Viridiplantae; phylum Streptophyta; class Magnoliopsida; order Fabales; family Fabaceae; genus Arachis; species Arachis hypogaea. The sequence goes on along the minus strand of NC_092051.1, from coordinate 73,186,933 downwards.
ATATATATATATATATATATATATATATATATATATATATATATAGTGTGTGTGGATTGTTGTGATTCTAAAAAGCTAAAGTTTCTAGTTTACTCTTTTTATTTTCAATTAAACCAAGTTATCGTATTCTAAGAGGGTAAACTGAACTAATTAATCCATATTTTCTATATCACAACTAATAAGCTAAAAGTGCAAATTAAACTAAATGTCTAAGATATATATAAACCAAAGTGCAAAATATAATAAAGTAGAAATAAGCAGAAATACAGCAAAAGAAAATGCACAAGTACTGAAAGACAGATAAGATAAAATAAAATAAAATAAAAATACAAAAAATAAACAAAATAGGATAAAAGAGTCTTAAAGTAGTTCACCAAAAATAAAGTTCGCCGGAGATGGCGACCTCCCCACACTTAAATAATAGCATCGTCCCCGATGCTCAATCATTTGGGTGTGAAGAAGTGGAATCTCTGGAAGGATGTGCTGCTGGTGTCTCTGTGGGCTCGGGTAATGATAGTGCCTGAGGCTCTGCCTGTATCGGTGCGTGTGGGTCTGATGGCTGTGTTTGTGGAGGCTCCTCATGCTGGAGCTCTGCCTGCTGGGATGCTGCCTGCTCAGTCTCGGCTCGTGCCTGCTCCTCTTGGTCATCCGCTTCCTCCTCAGATGGCTCTGATGGTGTGTCAGGCTCGGAGGGGATGTCATGGTAACCCGATCGGATCATCAATTTTAAATGCTCATAGCGTCGCTTGCTGCGATGCTCAGTCCTCTCATATCGACGCTAGTTGCGGCGCTCCATCTGATCCAACCGGTCAAATAGGCAGTGCACGAGGTGGTAGATGGGTTCTGAAGCAGGTGAAGGTGCTGTGGTGGTGGCTGATGCAGCAGATGCTGAAGGGGTAGCAGAAGATGTGGCTACCTCAGCAGAGGCAGTGAGAAAGGGAGGTCTATAGCCCAAAGCCTAGAACTTCCTACTGTGTGGGATAATTTTCTTGCATTCGGCGGTAGGTGGCTTCTCATCAGCAATCTCCCAAGTCACCTCAGCTCGGCAGCCCATCTGAGTAATCAAATATGGAAGGGGCAAAGTACCTCGGACGTAGAAGCTGGACATGTAGTACCGGATGAAGCGGGGAAGATATAGGTCCTTGGCTTCCATCACACACCAAATGAGGGTAATCATGGCAGCTGGCACCTCAGTCTCATGAGTGCTCGGCATCACGTAGTTACTCAGAATCTGCTGCCAAAGCTGAGCCTCATCACTCAGATAGATAAGCTTAATTCCCTTTGGGGCCATTGTGGACTTGCCCATGACCCATGGGACAATAGGATCAAGAGCTATAGTCCGCTTTACTGCGTCCCAATCAAACCTCATAAATCTCATATCCTCCTCAGCCTGCTGGTAACCATCTGGTTTCTCTGATTTAGGTAGGAGCTGGAGGATATCTTTAATTGCTTCCTCAGTAACCAGTATCTGCTTGCCTTAAAGTTGTACTGCATCCAGGGTCATTTTAAAGTAATTGCAGTAAAATTCTCTGAAATAGGATGCATTGACCTCAGTCAGGTTCCTCTCCAAGAAGAACCAGCTTCTCTATTTAATTTGTTCTGAGGTGTATTGTTGTAGTTCTTCTGGAATTTTGAGCGTCTTTTCCAGGTATAGGTTCCTTGAAGATTGAAAGACCGGATACTTGAGTTCACAGTATCTGTTGGCAAACTTGACTGGGTCTGTGGCGGGTAGTAACTGATCAGCCTTTTCCTACGGGGTAAAATTCTTTTCCCGCCAGGAATCGTCATGGAGGATATCCAAAATAGAGGTAGAGGATTCTCCTCTCTTTCTTTTGCCTATGGTTGCCTTGCCCTTTCCCTTGCTTTTGGGGTCAGACATCCTGAAAAGCAGAAGTTCCAGGATACAGTTTAAGAAACTAAAGCAAGAAAATTGGTAAGCAAATAGTATGTGAACAATATAAGCATAGAGGGGCAAAAGAGGAATAAAAGAGCAATATAAGCATGAATTGAGTTAAAAATATGCAAATTTTTGGACTGTATTCATGTTAAAAGTTAGAGAATAAAAATCACAATCCAAAAAATTGGGCAGCATTCCTTCTATAAATTGGACGTTCCCGGGTAAGAAACAGCGGTAGAAACAGTTCATATGATAATAAAGTGGTGTAGAAAAGAGTAACAAATAGCAAATCATATAAATTTGGTATAAACAAACTCAATCTGTAGCAAGGAATGCAATTCAAGTTGAATAGTGTAACAACAACATTAAACAGTAAAGAATCAGCATATAAACAACATCATCATCACAGCAAATTAAAAAATTGTGAAACAGATAAAACAAGCAGCAAGAACGGTGCAATTATCAGACCTAAATCCACTAACCACATCCTAGCTACCTAACCACCTAAAATCCACTACGATCATGCATCTCTAACTATCCTAATTTGAATAAAATTTGAAAAAAAATATGCAATTAACTAACTAATAGGGAAAGGAATTGGTGTTTTGCGGAACCTGATGGGCAGAGGAACAGAAATTGGACTCAGAGAGATGGTGGTGGTGTGGTAGTGGTGGCAACGCGGCGGCGCTAGGAGGTGGCATGGCTGTGGCTCGGTGATGGGGCGGGGCGGCGGTTTGGTGGTTGGGGAAGAAAGAGGCTTATGGAGGGGAGAAGAGAAGAAGGGGGTGAGGCGGGTGAGGGTTGTGGGGGTCGTGGTGGTCGGCGGGTCTGGGTGAGGCGGCGCGGTGGTGGCTCGGTGATGGGGCGGGGGCAGTGGAGGGAGAAGGGTAGGAGGGGAAGAAGAGAAAGAGAAGAAGAGAAGGGAGGGGGTGGTTCGGCGAGGGCGGTGCGGTGGCAGGGGCACGGCGAGGCGGGACGGTGGCAGGGTGGCTGGTCGGCGGTGGTTGTTGCAGAGGAGAAGAGAGGAGTGCAGAGCGGAAGGGGGGGAAATGTTGACGCGGGAGGGGCTAGGGTTTCGCGTGGATTGGGTTAAGTGAATGCAAATCCACACGGACGTGTGGCTCATGCGAACGCGTGGATGAGGCGGTTGAGGGATGATGAAAGTGACGCGTACGCGTGGGGAACGCGTACGCGTGGGGAACGCGTACGCGTCGCTCAAAATTGTGCTAAACACGCAATTCTAGCGTCGTTTTGGCACATCTCTCTGTTCCAATTGAGGGGGCAATAATTTCCATGCGACGCGTACGTGTGGTGTGTGTGTGAAGTGAAAGTGACGCGTTCGCGTCACTGACGCGAACGCGTGGCCCAAATTATGCCTAATGCATAACAGCCACACGATTCCAGCCCAACTTTCTAGGCGTTGGATTGTGACGTCGATTTTGAGTCGACGCCCACGCGTGGGGTGATTTTTTTTTATGAAAAAGTATGCAGAATGTAAAATGCAGATGCGGATGTTATGAATAAATCCAGGTACAATAAAATAAAGTAAAATAAAACAAAAAACAAACAAAATAAAATAAAATTAAAATTGAAAAAGGAACGATCATACCATGGTGGGTTGTCTCCCACCTAGCACTTTTAGTTAAAATCCTTAAGTTAGACATTTGTTGAGCTCCCTGTCATGGTAGCTTATGCTTAAAATCATCCAAAAATCTCCACCAACGTTTGCAATTCCAATAACCTCCGGGGTCCCATACTAGGCAAGTAAAGCCTTCGAGCAAGTTAGAGCAGGTTTTCAGACTCCAGGAGTATTGTTTATCAGGATAAATTCCAGGATCCCAAACCGTGCTTCTGTACCCATCTTTGTCTTGATTTACATTTTTCCAGTCGGGTAGTACGGAATTTGAATTCTCACTAAGATGACCAAAAATCTTCCGAGACCCATTCAATCAAACTTGAAACCAATCCTTGTACCTCAAATTGAAGCGTGGAGCTTTATTGAATCTTGTATACCAGCTCTGAGTGCGAGCCATTTCCCTCTTACTCTTTAAGCCGCAAAGAGCTCTAAGCTGGCCATCTGTTTCAAGCCAACCATATTCAAAGTGGAAAAGTAAAGATAAAGGCTAAGGATTTTACCCACTTGAAGTTTGTATTGGGTGGTAATGGCCTTGGGATAGGTGTTTCTAGTGGTTTTGCAAGCTCTACTCCCTTGTATTCTTCTGTGAATTCCTCCACTTCTTTGTAAACTTCTTTAACTGCAACCACGTCTTGATCAAAGTCTTCGATATCTTCCTCATCACTCAAGTCATAAATTGGGGGTTGAGAAAAGTCTACCTCCGCATCATCTTCGTATTCACCTGGGAAAGATTCTTCAATCTCAAAGAATTCACTTGCGGATGCAAGTTCATTACTAGGAGAGCTTAATTCATGATGATCATTACCAAGGAAACTTGCTTCTTGAGCTGTTCCGTCCAGTTCTTCATAAGATATATGCTTCGTGGGTTGTGTACTATCCTCCTTAGCATCACTTGAAAACTGCTCGGCGAAATTCTCCACAATTCTTGATTCCCATGGAGGTTCAGCATCTCCTAAGTCTTCAACCAATTCTTCTTCTTCGATAATTACGGCTTCCTCCACTTGTTCCAGTACAAAGTCATGCTCCGTACTATCCATTAGAGTTTCTAGTATCTCCTTCATGCTACGTTCTTCATTAGATTGTCCACATAATGTAACATCCCGCATTTTTGAAAATCTAAATATAAATAAATTGTGATTTTATATTATTAAGTTTAAACTTTATAATTTTAGAAATTATTTTGTTAGAAATAATTAAATAGATTCGGAGATAGTTTTATTTTGAAATCAATTAATATTTTTAAGTAATCTTATTATAATAGAATATTTTGTATAATTTTAGTAATTAAAAAATAAGAAAGAATTGTATAATTTAATTTAAGTAACTTTTATTCTGAAAAGGTTACAATTTATTTTATTGATTTGATATCTTATTTTATAAATTAATCAATTGAGAGTAATTAAATTAGTTTACTAATATTTGGAGTTAATTCAATTAATATTTTTGTGTAAATTCTTATAATTGGTTATTTTATATAATTTCAAATTAGAATTCACGAATGAAGGTGTTATATAATTAAATTTAAGAAAATTTCAATTATGAATAAATTATGATTTATTTTATTAGTTTGAGCTCTTAGAGATTAATTTACTAGAAAATGATTAAATTGATTTTTATAAATACTTTGGGTTTAATTTAATTAAGGTTTATGTACAACCTTTACTATAGTTAGTTATTTTATATAAATTAGAATTAAAGTTTTGGTAATAGAAAATAATGAAAAAATTATATCATATAATCTGAATAATTGATATTCTCGGATTTAAGCTGTATTTTATAAAAATGAGATTAGTATGTTCATTTTATGATTTAAATTAGAAATAATTATTTGAACTTATTGATAAATTAATAAAGTTATATGTGTTCCAAAATTAATTTTTACAAGATTATATTTGAATCCTAAATTATCATACTATCTCAAATATTTTGTAAAATTGCTATATTCCCTATATATATATATATATCACAAAACTCCTGAATCCCTAATTGCTACCTAAATCCCTAATCGTACATACATACAAAAAAAGAAAGGGAAACAGAAGAGGAAAGGGGAAGACGGAGGAGAAGAGAGGGAGGAGGAAGGAGCGACGCGGCCGAGACCTTACCGCCGCCGTTGTTGTGCTGCACGTGAGAGTGAGAGAGAGACACACACAGAATGAGCGTCGCGAGAATCAACGGAGGGAGGCACGGTTCGGTCCTGTTGCCGTAGCGGGTTGCGCCTGATCACCATCGCAGAAGCTCCATCGTCGTTGTTGCACATAAGAGGAGGAGATGACATCGTTGATTTTGATTCTGTCTAAGCCCGCATCGCTGCTAGAATCACGAAACGCAGAGGGGAAGGGCGAGACGTGTGGGAAAGAGTGACGCACGGAGGAGGGACTTTTCATCTGCCGCCGCGGCCACCGGAATCTTTGGTCACCGCTGGTATGCGAAATTGCTACTCAGGTTGTGAATTGTTGTTCGAAATTGATTCCCTGGCAATGGCACCAGAAATGGATGCAGAGGACCATGGTCTAAACATATCTTCACAACTTCGCATAACTAACCAGCAAGTGCACTGGGTCGTCCAAGTAATACCTTACGTGAGTAAGGGTCGAATCCCACGGAGATTGTCGGTATGAAGCAAGCTATGGTCACCTTGTAAATCTCAGTCAGGAGGATATCAAATGGTTATGGAGTTTTCGAACATAATATAATAAAATAGGGATAGAAATACTTATGTAATTCATCGGAGAGAATTTCAGATAAGCGAATGGAGATGCTTTCATTCCTCTGAACCTCTGCTTTCCTGCTATCTTCATCCAATCAGTCTTACTCCTTTCCATGGCTGGCTTTATGTGATACATCACCATTGTCAATGGCTACTTTCGGTCTTCTCTCGGGAAAATGATCCAAATGCCCTGTCACGGCACGGCTAATCGCCTGGAGGCATCACCCTTGTCAATGGCTTCATCTTATCCTCTCAATGAAAATGGTCAACGCACCCTGTCACGGCACGGCTATTCATCTGTCGGTTCTCGATCATGCTGGAATAGGATTTACTATCCTTTTGCGTCTGTCACTAACGCCCCGCAATCGCGAGTTTGGAGCTCGTCACAGTCATTCATTCATTGAATCCTACTCGGAATACCACAGACAAGGTTTAGACTTTCCGGATTCTCTTGAATGCCGCCATCATTCTAGCTTACACCACGAAGATTCTGATTAAGAGATCTAAGAGATACTCATTCAGTCGAAGGTAGAACGGAAGTGGTTGTCAGGCACGCGTTCATAGGGAATGATGATGATTGTCACGTTCATCACATTCAGGTTGAAGAGCGAATGAATATCTTAGAAGCGAAATAAGATGAATTGAATAGAAAACAGTAGTACTTTGCATTAATCTTTGAGGAACAGCAGAGCTCCACACCTTAATCTATGGAGTGTAGAAATTCTACCGTTAAAAATACATAAGTGAAAGGTCCAGGCATGGTCGAATGGCCAGCCCCTCTGATCTAAGAACCAGGCATCCAAAGATGACTAATACAATAGTAAAAGGTCCTATTTATAATAAACTAGCTACTAGGGTTTACAGAAGTAAGTAATTGATGCATAAATCCACTTCCGGGGCCCACTTGGTGTGTGCTTGGACTGAGCTTTAACTTTCCACGTGCAGAGGCCATTTGTGGAGCTGCACGCCAGGTTTCGATCCTTTTCTGGCATTCAACTCTGGTTTTTGATCCATTTCTGGCGCTGAACTCCAGAATTGGGTAGAGAGCTGGCGTTGAACGCCAGTTTGCGTCATCTAAACTTGGGCAAAGTATGGACTATTATATATTGCTGGAAAGCCCTGGATGTCGACTTTCCAACGCAATTGGAAGCGCGCCATTTCAAGTTTTGTAGCTCCAGAAAATCCACTTTGAGTGCAGGGAGGTCAGAATCCAACAGCATCAGCGGTCCTTCTTCAACCTCTGAATCTGATTTTTGCTCAAGTCCCTCAATTTCAGTCAGAAAATACCTGAAATCACAGAAAAACACACAAACTCATAGTAAAGTCCAGAAATGTGAATTTAACATAAAAACTAATGAAAACATCCCTAAAAGTAACTAGATCCTACTAAAAACATACTAAAAACAATGTCAAAAAGCGTATAAATTATCCGCTCATCACAACACCAAACTTAAATTGTTGCTTGTCCCCAAGCAACTGAAAATCAAATAGGATAAAAAGAAGAGAATATACTATAAATTTCAAACTATCAATGAAATAGAGCTTCAATCATATGAGCCGGACTTATAGCTTTTTGCCTCTTGAATAGTTTTGGCATCTCACTTTATCCATTAAAGTTCAGAATGATTGGCTCTATAGGAATTCAGAGTTTAGATAATGTTATTGACTCTCCTAGTTCAGTATGATGATTCTTGAACACAGCTATTTTATGAGTCTTGGCCGTGGCCCTAAGCACTTTGTTTTCCAGTATTACCACCGGATACATAAATGCCACAGACACATAATTGGGTGAACCTTTTCAGATTGTGACTCAGCTTTGCTAAAGTCCCCAATTAGAGGTGTCCAAGGTTCTTAAGCACACTCTTCTTTTGCTTTGGACCTTGACTTAAACCACTCGGTCTCAAGTTTTCACTTGACACCTTCACGCCACAAGCACATGGTTAGGGACAGCTTGGTTTAGCCGCTTAGACCAGGATTTTATTCCTAGGCCCTCCTATCCACTGATGCTCAAAGCCTTGGGATCCTTTTTATTTGCCCTTGCCTTTTGGTTTTAAGGGTTATTGGCTTTTTGCTCTTGCCTCTTGGTTTTAAGAGCTTTTGGCTTTTTCTGCTTGCTTTTTCTTTCTATTTTTTTTTCTATTTTTTTTTCGCCTATTTTTTTTTTTTTTGCAAGCTTTGTTCTTTGCTGCTTTTTCTTGCTTCAAGAATCATTTTTATGATTTTTCAGATTATCAAATAACATGTCTCCTAGTCATCATTCTTTCAAGAGCCAACATATTTAACATTCTTAAACAATAACTTCAAAAGACATATGCATTGTTCAAGCATACATTCAGAAAACAAGAAGCATTGTCACCACATCAATATAATTAAACTAAGTTCAAGGATAAATTCGAAACTCATGTACTTCTTGTTCTTTTGAATTAAAACATTTTTCATTTAAGAGAGGTGATGGATTCATAGGACATTCATAACTTTAAGACAAAGTTACTAACTACTAATGATCATGTAATGAAGACACAAACATAGATAAGCACACAACATAGAAAACGAAAAACAGAAGAAATAAGAACAAGGAATGAATCCTCCTTAGTGATGGTGGCGTTTCCTTCTTGAGGAACCAATAATGTCCTTGAGCTCTTCTATGTCTCTTCCTTATCTTTGTTGCTCCTCCCTCATTGCTTTTTGATCTTCTCTTATTTCATGGAGCATGATGGAGTGCTCTTGATGTTCCACCCTTAGTTGCTTCCAATAATTGTGTGGAAGAAAATGTCTCCCCTGAGGTATCTTAGGGATCTCTTGATTTGCAGTCAAATGTTCTACCACTGAGCTATAGACCCTTGATGGAAGCTTTTGTCTTCCCTTTCCTCTTTCTAGAGGTTTCTCTGGCCTTAGGTGCCATCAATGGTTATGAAAAAAAACAAAAAAGCTATGCTTTTACCACACCAAACTTAGAATGTTGCTCGCCCTCGAGCAAAAGAAGAAAGAATAGAAGAAGGAGAAGAAGATATGAAGGAGATGGATGGATGTGTGTATTTGGCCATATGGGTGGGATTGGGTGGGAGAGAGATGTTGAATTTTGAAGGTAGTGGTGTATGGATGTGAGTGGTGAATGGAAAAACAGAAGGGATGATCATGAATGGAGAGAGGGAGGGTGAGGTGGGTGGGGATCGTGTGAGATTCACAGATCCTGAGATGATCCTGTGGGGTCCACAGATCCTAAGATGATCCTGTGGGGTCCACAGATTCTGAGGTGTCAAAGATTTACATCCCTGCACCCATTAGGCATGTAAAATGCCCTTGCACACAACTCTGGGCATTCAGCGCCAGGTTGGTGCCCATTTTGGGCGTTCAACGCCCATTTGTTGCCATTTCTGGCGTTGAACGCCAGAACCATGCTTGTTCTGGGCGTTCAGCGCCAGGATGTTGCTCATTTTGGGTGTTCAGCGCCAGAACCATGCTCTGTTCTGGCGTTGAACGCCAGGCAGATGCTTCCTCCAGGGTGTGATTTTTCTTCTGCTGTTTTTTATTCCGCTTTCAATTTTTATATTTATTTTGTGACTCCATATGATCATGAACCTATAAAGACATATAACTAAGAAAAATATAGTTAGATAAATAAAAATTGGGTTGCCTCCCAACAAGCGCTTCTTTAATAGAACATATAACGACATATAACAGTGGGCTCTCATGGAGCCTCACAGATGTTCAGAGCATTGTTGAGACTCTCCAACACCAAACTTAGAGTTTGGATATGGGAGTTCAACACCAAACTTAGAGTTTGGTTGTGGCCTCCCAACACCAAACTTAGAGTTTGACTGTGGGGGCTTTGTTTGACTCTGCTTTGAGAGGAGCTTTTTATGCTTCCTCTCCATGGATGCAGAGAGAGATCCTTGAGTTGTAAACACAAGGTTGTCCTTATTCAATTGAAGGATTAATTCTCCTCTGTCCACATTAATCACAGCTCTTGCTGTGGCTAGGAAAGGTCTTCCTAGGATGATGGATTCATCCTCTTCCTTTCCAGTATCCAGGACTATGAAATCAGCAGGGATGTAAAGGCCTTCAACCTTTACTAACACGTCCTCTACTTGTCCATAAGCCTGTTTTCTTGAATTGTCTGCCATCTCTAATGAGATTTTAGCAGCTTGCACCCCATAGATTCCCAGTTTCTCTATTACAGAGAGGGGCATGAGGTTTATTCCTGAACCAAGGTCACACAGAGCCTTAAAGATCATGGTGCCTATGGTATAAGGTATTATGAACTTTCCAGGATCCTGTCTCTTCTGAGGCAATGTCAGTTGATCCAGATCACTTAGTTCATTGGTGAACAAGGGAGGTTCATCTTCCCAAGTCTCAATACCAAATAATTTGGCATTTAGCTTCATGATTGCACCAAGGAACTTGGCAGCTTGCTCTTCAGTAACATCCTCATTCTCTTCAGAAGAGGAATACTCATCAGAGCTCATGAATGGCATAAGGAGGTTCAATGGAATCTCTATGGTCTCTAGATGAGCCTCAGAGTCCTTTGGTTCCTCAGAAGGAAGCTCCTTATTGATCACTGGACGTCCCAGGAGGTCTTCCTCCTTGGGATTCACGTCCTCTCCTTCCCTTACAGGTTCGGCCATGATGCTTATGTCAATGGCCTTGCACTCTCCTTTTGGATTCTCTTCTGTATTGCTTGGGAGAGTACTAGGAGGGATTTCAGTGATCCTTTTACTCAGCTGGCTCACTTGTGCTTCCAAATTTCTAATGGAAGACCTTGTTTCATTCATGAAACTCACTGTGGCCTTAGATAGATCAGAGACTAAGTTTGCTAAGCTAGATGAGTTCTGCTCAGAATTCTCTGTCTGTTGCTGAGTGGATGATGGAAAAGGCTTGCCATTGCTAAACCTGTTTCTTCAACCATTATTAAAGCCTTGTTGAGGCTTTTGATCCTTCCATGAGAAATTTGGATGATTTCTCCATAATGAGTTATAGGTGTTTCCATAAGGTTCACCCATGTAATTTACCTCTGCTATTGCAGGGTTCTCAGGATCATAAGCTTCTTCTTCAGAAGATGCCTCTTGAGTACTGTTGGATGCAGCTTGCAATCCATTCAGACTCTGGGAAATCATATTGACTTGCTGAGTCAATATTTTATTCTGAGCCAATATGGCATTCAGAGTATCAATTTCAAGAACTCCCTTCTTCATAGGCGTTCCATTACTCACAGGGTTCCTCTCAGAAGTGTACATGAACTGGTTATTAGCAACCATGTCAATGAGTTCTTGAGCTTCTACAGGCGTTTTCTTTAGGTGAATGGATCCACCTGCAGAAGTATCCAATGACATCTTTGATAGCTCAGATAAACCATCATAGAATATATCCAGGATGGTCCATTCTGAAAGCATGTCAGAAGGACACTTTTTGGTCAGTCCTTTGTATCTCTCCCAAGCTTCATAGAGGGATTCACCTTCTTTCTGTCTGAAGGTCTGAATGTCCACTCTAAGTTTACTAAGCTTTTGAGGAGGAAAGAACTTGGCTAAGAAAGCCTTGACCAGCTTATCCCAAGAGTTCAGGCTGTCTCTGGGTTGAGAGTCCAACCAGATTCTAGCTCTGTCTCTTACAGCAAAAGGGAAAAGCATGAGCCTGTAGACTTAAGGATCTACTCCATTAGTCTTAACAGTATCACATATCTGCAAGAATTCAGTTAAGAACTGAAAAGGATCTTCAGGTGGAAGTCCATGAAACTTGCAGTTCTGCTGCATCAGAGAAACTAATCGAGGTTTCAGCTTAAAGTTGTTTGCTCCAATGGCAGGAATGGAGATGCTTCTTCCATGTAAATTGGAATTAGGTGCAGTAAAGTCACCAAGCATCCTCCTTGCATTATTATTATTTTCGGCTGCCATCTCCTCTTCCTGTTCGAAAATTTCTGAAAGGTTATCTCTGGATTGTTGTAATTTAGCTTCTCTTAGTTTTCTCTTCAAAGTCCTTTCAGGTTCTGGATCTGCTTCAACAAGAATATTCTTGTCCTTGCTCCTGCTCATATGACAAAGAAGAGGGCACAGAAAAAAATAATAATAATAATATGGATCCTTTATACCACAGTATAGGGATCCCTTTGTGAGTGGAAGAAAAGAGGGAGACAAAGAATGTGATGTAAAGAAAGAAACACAACTGTAAGGAGGGCAGAGATGTGAGATGAGATGTTAGTAAATGAATAAATAAATAGAATAAGATGGGAGAGGGAGAATTTTCGAAAATAATTTTTGAAAAAGAGTTAGTGATTTTCGAAAATAGTTTTTGAAAAATGTTAGTAGTTTTCGAAAATTAAGATTTAAAAATTAAAATAATTAGTTAATTAAAAAGAAATTTTGAAAAAGAAGGAAGGGATTTTCGAAAATGAGAGAGAGAGAGTTAGTTAGGTAGTTTTAAAAAAGATAAGAAACAAACAAAAAGTTAGTTAATTAGTTGAAACAAATTTTGAAAAGATAAGAAGTTAGGAAGTTAGAAAAGATATTTTGAAATCAAATTTTTGAAAAAGATGAGATAAGAAGATATTTTTAAAAAGATATGATTGAAATTAGTTTTTGAAAAAGATTTAAATTTTAAAATCACAATTAATGACTTGATTCATAAGAAATCACAAGATATGATTCTAGAACTCAAAGTTTGAATCTTTCTTAACAAGTAAGTAACAAACTTGAAATTTTTGAATCAAAACATTAATTGTTATTGTTATTTTCGAAAATTTGGTATACAAATAAGAAAAATATTTTTGAAAAATATTTTTAGAATTTTCGAAAATAACTAAGAAAAAAATGAAAAAGATTTGATTTTTGAAAAAGATTTTGAAAAAGATAAGATTTTTAAATTGAAAATTTGATTTGACTCATAAAAACAACTAGATTTTAAAAATTTTTGAAAAAGTCAAATCTAATTTTCGAAATTATGAGAGAAAAGAGGGAAAGATATTTTTTTGATTTTTTTAATTTTTATAATGAGAGAGAAAAACAAGAAAAATGATGCAATGCATGAAAGTTATGGATCAAAACAATGAATGCATGCAAGAATGCTATGAATGTCAAGATGAACACCAAGAACACTATGAAGATCATGATGAACATCAAGAACACAATTTTGAAAAAATTTTTAATGCAAAGAAAACATGCAAGACACCAAACTTAGAATTCTTTAATGCTTAGACACTAAGAATTCAAGAATGCATATGAAAAACAAGAAAAGACACAAAACATGCACATGCAAAGATCAAACAAGAAGACTTACCAAGAACAACTTGAATATCATGAAGAACACTATGAATGCATGATTATTTTCGAAAAAATGCAAGATGCACATGCAATTGACACCAAACTTATAACATGACTCAAGACTCAAACAAGAAACACAAAAAATATTTTTTGATTTTTATGATTTTCTAAATTTTTTTGGATTTTTCGAAAATTAATTGAAAAAGGAAAATAAGGATTTCAAAATTTTTAATATGAATTCCAGGAATCTTGCCATGTTAGTCTAAAGCTTCAGTCCAGGAATTAGACATGGCTCACTAGCCAGCCAAGCTTTCAATGAAAGCTCCGGTCCAAAACACTAGACATGGCCAATGGCCAGCCAAGCTTCAGCAAGATATCAGAATATACTGCTCATTACTTATCAAATATGTAACTTGCCTCTATGCTGATGGTTTGGAAGCCTCAGTCCAAAAGAATTTAGACATGGCTTTGCAGCCAGCCAGGCTTCACATGCTTCATGAAACACTAGAATTCATTTTTAAAAAATTTTGAAGAAAAACATATTTTTGAAAACATTTTTATTTTTTTCGAAAACAGATGAGAAATTTTCGAAATATTTTTGCAAAATTTTTTTTTTTTGAAAAGAAAACAAAAAGAAAATTACCTAATCTGAGCAACAAGATGAACCGTCAGTTGTCCAAACTCGAACAATCCCCGGCAACGGCACCAAAAACTTGGTGTTGTTGCCGGATCAGACTTGGCACTGATGTTACCGGACCAAAAGCTTGCCGAAAACTCAAACAATCCCCGGCAACGGCGCCAAAAACTTGGTGCGCAGAAATTGTGATTACACTTTAATTATGTAAAATTCATCGCTCTTTCTTTCCCTGGTAATGGCGCCAAAAACTTGGTGCCAATACCATGGTTCACAACTTCGCACAACTAACCAGCAAGTGCACTGGGTCGTCTAGGTAATACCTTACGTGAGTAAGGGTCGAATCCCACGGAGATTGTCGGTATGAAGCAAGCTATGGTCACCTTGTAAATCTCAGTCAGGTGGATATCAAATGGTTATGGAGTTTTCGAACATAATATAATAAAATAGGGATAGAAATACTTATGTAATTCATCGGTGAGAATTTCAGATAAGCGAATGGAGATGCTTTCGTTCCTCTGAACCTCTGCTTTCCTGCTATCTTCATCCAATCAGTCTTACTCCTTTCCATGGCTGGCTTTATGTGATACATCACCATTGTCAATGGCTACTTTCGGTCTTCTCTCGAGAAAATGATCCAAATGCCCTGTCACGGCATGGCTAATCGTCTGGAGGCATCACCCTTGTCAATGGCTTCATCTTATCCTCTCAGTGAAAATGGTCAACGCACCCTGTCACGGCACGGCTATTCATCTGTCGGTTCTCGATCATGTTGGAATAGGATTTACTATCCTTTTGCGTCTGTCACTAACGCCCCGCAATCACGAGTTTGGAGCTTGTCACAGTCATTCATTCATTGAATCCTACTCGGAATACCACAGACAAGGTTTAGACTTTCCAGATTCTCTTGAATGCCGCCATCATTCTAGCTTACACCACGAAGATTCTGATTAAGAGATCTAAGAGATACTCATTCAGTCGAAGGTAGAACGGAAGTGGTTGTCAGGCACGCGTTCATAGGGAATGATGATGATTGTCACGTTCATCACATTCAGGTTGAAGAGCGAATGAATATCTTAGAAGTGAAATAAGATGAATTGAATAGAAAACAGTAGTACTTTGCATTAATCTTTGAGGAACAGCAGAGCTCCACACCTTAATCTATGGAGTTTAGAAACTCTACCGTTAAAAATACATAAGTGAAAGGTCCAGGCATGGCTGAATGGCCAGCCCCTCTGATCTAAGAACCAGGCGTCCAAAGATGACTATTACAATAGTAAAAGGTCCTATTTATAATAAACTAGCTACTAGGGTTTACATAAGTAAGTAATTGATGCATAAATCCACTTCCGGGGCCCACTTGGTGTGTGCTTGGGCTGAACTTTAACTTTCCACGTGCAGAGGCCATTTGTGGAGTTGAACGCCAGGTTTTGATCCATTTCTGGCGTTCAACTCTGGTTTTTGATCCATTTATGGCGCTGAACTCCAGAATTGGGCAGAGAGCTGGCGTTGAACGCCAGTTTGCATCGTTTAAACTTGGGCAAAGTATGGACTATTATATATTGCTGGAAAGCCCTGGATGTCTACTTTCTAACGCAATTGGAAGCGTGCCATTTCAAGTTCTGTAGCTCCAGAAAATCTACTTTGAGTGCAGGGAGATCAGAATCCAACAACATCAGCAGTCCTTCTTCAACCTCTGAATCTGATTTTTGCTCAAGTCCCTCAATTTCAGTCAGAAAATACCTGAAATCACAGAAAAATACACAAACTCATAGTAAAGTCCAAAAATGTGAATTTAACATAAAAACTAATGAAAACATCCCTAAAAGTAACTAGATCCTACTAAAAACATACTAAAAACAATGTCAAAAAGCGTATAAATTATCCGCTTATCAACCGCCATCATTAGTGCTTGTCTCAATGGAGCCACTGGCGGGGTGTTGCTGCTGCCGGAACCACCGCGGGGTGTTGCTAGGAATCGCTGCTGCCCTGCTTCCACTAAACTTAGGTTTAACATCCATTGGCCTGGAGCCGCTTCTGCTTTCGATTCTATTGAATTTGAAATCTTCATTTTGTTGCAACCATGATCACTGTTGTGGGAGCTAACGCCCCTGCTATCTTGATTGAAACTGTTGCATAGCTAGTATTGGTCCAGCCAGCTGCCTCGCTATAATCCCGCCTCCGGGTTCTTTTAAGCGCGACATCGAGGTAGGGGGTTTAAAACGATTTCAATTTAAGAATGCGTACAAGGTTTATTGAATAACTGCAAATAGATTTAATATCTGTGAGTAATTGATTGACTATGTGAATATTGAATTGTGGCTGAAATTGTGATTAGAATGGTTGAGATTGTTATTTGGAATTGTTGATTAGTGATATTGATTAATTATGTGGATTGGGAATTGTTTGATGACTAATTGTTGAGAATTTCTGAATTTTAAAGGGTTATGTTGGGTTTGTTGCCGTTGAGCTGTTATTTGGTATATTCTAATGTTAGTGAACTTGGTTGGTGGTTGATTTGGAGTTGGTTTTGAGGGGTATTGAAGGGTTGGATTTTGAATACAAAATGGTTTGCTGAAAATTAGGTTCTCTTGAAATTAAACGGCAACTTTGAAAGTGAATCAGTGGCTCTATAGTGACTAAAATGATGAGAATTTAAATGTTAAGTAAATTATATTAAGTGTGATTGTTGAGATTTAATTTTGAAGGTTTCATATTAACTGGAACATTAGTTATGATTTTTCAAAGTTAAGTCGTGAATCTGATTTTCTGCACTACTTTAAATGAAATTAGAAACTTTGAAAAGCTATAACTAATTCTATGATTATCGGAATTGCGTGGAACTAAGTCCAGATTAAGCTTGGGAATATAGGGAGCTGAACTGGTGAATTTGATACTTTTTCATTAAGTTCATGATTTATGGTAAATTTTTGAATTATGGATGTCAAATCTGGTTTTTCTGCAGAACGTTTAATACAACAGCAACTTGTTTCCTCTATTAAAAATTCTCCAGTTTGAATTTTGAAATGGAACAAATTTTAAATGAAACTCTGGTCCTAGTAATTTAATTTCATAAAATTTTAGAATTTTTAGAGTTGTGTTTTTAAGGATATGAATTTTTAAAGTAACATGTATTATGCAGTAAAAGTCAGGTTTTGTTTTCTAAGTCAGTAACTTTGAGACTTTATAATTTTTAATTCTGGAATGATATTAAGATGCAACCAATTGGAGGTGAAAGTTGAGTATGTTTAGTACATATGATTCAAATTTCAGGGTTTTCCATGTATTAATAAGTGAGTTATGGGACTTGGAAGAGGTTACGTTTAATGATTTGTAAAACAGAATTCTGCAGAAAATTACCTAACTTTCAAGCTATGTAACTCCTTCATTAAAATTGGTATGACCCTGGAACCAATTTAGAAAGAAATTTGGGTAAGTTAAGTTTAACCACATTAATTTTGAAGGTGTTTGGATTTAATTTGGATTTTATATGAAATTTCAAATGTTGTATGCTGCTGCTGTCTTCTGGTTTCAAAACACTGCAGAACAGTCACGGTTTTGCTTATATTCCCGAAGCTAGAGTCAGCGAAAAATTATGATTTTTGATTTAATAGAAAGCTTAATCCGAGACGGTCGCATGGATATAAAGTTTGCGTAATTCCGAATTCATTTGATATTTTAAAAGCAAAATGGAAATCAGGCTGCCAGGTTGTGTTGACAATTATTTTGGATATGGAATTTAAGAAATAGATTTTATATACTATTATCAAATATTTTTGAGAATATATATTATTGTGGCAACTGCTGAAAGAGGCTGATGAAATGTTGAGAAAGAAGGAACCCGTAAGGGTGGCTAAGTTCTATTTTTAAAGGAGATTATGTCTAAATTTTTATAAAAGTAAAAGGACTTAATCAAAATGAATACTTGAGACTTGTTTAACGATAATAACTTTACTGATTCTTTTGAGAAAATATATTTGGTTTATAAAGTTGCTAGCAAGGACATGGGTTTTGTCCCGCTTGCATATTTACAATTACAAAAGAGTAAAGAGATAAAGGGAAAAAGAGTAATATAGATACAGATGAAAGAGTATTCAGAGAAAAGTAAAGAGATACAGAGAACAGAACAACTAGAGTAGAGTCAAGAGATGCAGAGAAAAGGAAAACCAGAGCAGAGTAAAGAGATATTTGTATATATATATATATTAGTTGCTTGATGCAACCCAGAGTTATATTTATATATATTAGTTGCTTAATGCAACACAGAGCTTCTGTAGGGAAACTAAGTTACCTACAGCCATTTTCCGCTTCCCCAGAGCAGAGCAGAGTATATATATATTTTTCTGCAGTAAGCAGAGGCTGTCTCAAATGAGCGGCTATTATTATATGCGCATTTATTTAGGAACGGAAAATCGTATTCGGAAAATCGGGATTACTCGTGACTGGATAAATGTCGGGATTGCGGGCAGCCAACCGACACATGAGCTCATGGCCTGTACTAGGACTAGACATTCATCATATGCATCTATGTGACATTGTTTGGGTGTGTATATTGTAATTGGTTTGCCTATGTGAATAATTTTGTTTAACTGCTAATTGCTATACTTGATGTAATTGCTCTTGATTGTGTTTGAATCTCTTTACTTGTGGTTGTATCTGATTGGCTGGGTTGTAGTGAATTGGGTGTTGATTGAATTGCTTGGGCCTAAGGCCGTGATTGGTTTGTGTTTGAGGTTTAGTAAAGTATGAAAGATTAAGCTGGTTCAGTATAGACTTAATGAACCTATGCTTGGAACAAATTAGTCATTCATACAGTCTAGGAAAACTTTTAAGACATATATAAAGTAAAATATGGGTTTAGGATTTTGGATAATTAATTGATGCTTCTAAAGAAGGTTTTAGATTTTTGAAAGTTGAGCCATTGGTTTTCAAAAGAAGTGTATATAAGGCGAGCGATGAATACTGTGAATGAAAGTAGTTTTCTTTTCAATGTCTCTAAATGAAATTAACTATTTGCGCTATATTCTTTACTTTCACGGCATTCTCGACCTCTACTGAGAACATGTGGTTTGGTTCTCACCCCAAATTTTCTACCCTTTTAGCGACAGGTTTGAAGACGCAATTTGAAGCTGCGAGCGATCAGTAGGCTTTCTTTATGGTTTTAATTGCTTCCATAGAGTCCCCTCGCTATTGTCCTTTGAGAATTCATTTTACATAGAGGGGTAGGTTTAGTATATTGTATTTGAGTTTTATTTGGTCTCTTTTGTATAAGAATTATTATCAATAATATCTATGTGATTATTATTATTTGTGAATGTTTGAATTATGACTTTAATGAACAAAAAAATTTTTTTTTTCTGGAATTTTCTTAAAACTGAAACGCGAACTCGATACAAAGGCTCAGTAATTAAGTATTTAATATTAGAAAAGGTCACGTAACGTTCTTTCTAGTAGAAATACCCTGACTTAAGCAAGGTATTTTGCTGGAAGGGATGTTACACATGAAGCCATGGGGGTTCCTTGAGTGTCCGAACATCGGGAAGCTAATCGATTGATTGTTTGATCCAATTGGTGAAGAGTTGCATGAAATTTATCCACTGTTTCCTTGAGACGTTCCTTGAAATTTATCCAATTGGTTCATAGCTATGTTGAGGAGGTGGTTCATAGGTATATGATGGGGCTTGTTGGTAACTACAAGGGGGTCCACCATATCCATCATCTTGGTATGCACCTCGGAATGGCTCTTGACCATAGTAATTTGGTAGGTGTTGGTTGTCACGAGAAGGTCCACCATAACTATTGTCTTGCCATGCATTGTAGAATGGTCGTCGTCCATGGTATCTTGGAAGGTGTTGTTGCCTAAAAGGTTGATCAGATCCTCGTGGCTCCTTCCATCTGTGATTGTTTCGACCTTGATGCATGTTCTTGTTATAATTTCCATTCCTTACAGCAACATTGGAACCAAACTTAAAGCCAAAGGGGTGAGAACTCATGGTAGCTAATAAAAGAAATAAAAAAAAACAGAAATAAAAATAAATGAATAGGTAAAAGAAAATATTTACAATAACCAATAATAAGGCACACAGTTGTAATTCCCCGGCAATGACGCCATTTTTGATGATTGGATTCCTGCCAGTAAAGAATTTTTATAAAAATAATCACGTTGTAAGTATAGTCTCTAAACCAACAGAGAATCCTTTCGTACAAAAATTTTGTTGTCACAAGTAACAAAACCCAATAAAATTTATAACCGAAGTATTTAAACCTCGGGTCGTCTTCTCAAGGAATTACAGGGAGGTGTGAATTATTATTGATTATGGAATAAGGCGTGTTTTTGGGTTTTTGAAATAGAGAACAAGTAATTTAAATGGCAGGAAAAATAAATTAATAATTATAAAGACTCTTGGCAAGGTAGGAGAACTGGAAATCCCATCCTAGTTATCCTTATCAGGTGTGATGAGAATTATTTATCGCTCCCACTTAGTTAACCCTTACTAAATAAAGGAAAGTCAAGTGGACCAATCAATTTGATCCTCAAGTCCTAGTAAACTCCTGTTGAAAGACTAGCTTTAGAGCGATCTAAATTAATTAGCGAGAATTCCAATTTTCAATCAACTGCTGAGTCTAATAACTCAAGTGTTACCAATTACTTAACCAAAACCAAAAGGAGAAAAATCTAAATTAAATTGAAAGCATCATAAATAGAATAAAACAATCATAAATCTAAAATACCTCAAATTATATTAAATAGAATATTCAAATCTAACATGGAAAGATTCATAACCCAATTTGGCAACATAAGTAATTAACAAGTAAAAGCATTAGAGCAACTAAAAGTAGAAGAGAACATAAATTAAAGTTGGGAACATTGAACCTGGAATAGAGTAATAACCATAAAGTAAAAAAATCATAATTCTAAAACCTAAGAGAGAGGAGAGAGCCTCTCCCTCTAGAAAACTACATCTAAAACCTAAAATTGTGAATTATGAATGTTGTATGAATTGTTGTCTGGATTCCCCCGTTCTCTGGCTTCTATTCTGTTTTTCTGGGCTTGGATTTGGGCCGAAAAAGGGCCCAAAAATCGCTGGGGGCGACTTCTACAATTTTCTGCACGTGGCGCCCGTCACGCGTGTGCGTGTATCACGCATTCGCGTCATTTGGAGTTTTTCCATGTCACGCGTACGCGTCAGTCATGCATACGCGTCACTCGTGCTTTTTGCTTGGCACGCGTTCGCGTCGTCCAAGCGTGCGCGTCGCCTGTGTTCTAAGCGAGGCACGCGTCTGCATCTTCCATGTGTGCGCGTCGCTGCCATTTCTTCAAAAACTCCATTTTGTGCGTTCCTTCCGTTTTTGCATGTTTTCTTTCTGTCTTCTAAGCCATTCCTGCCCTATAAAGCCTGGAAATACTTAACACACAGATCACGGCATCGAATGGTAATAAAGGATAATTAAAATTAATATTTTTAAAGCATAGGAAACATGTTTTCACATATATCATAAAATAAGGAGGGAATAGTAAAACCATGCAATTCATATGAATAAGTGGGTGGAGAATTGATAAAAACACTCAATTAAGCACAAGATGAATCATAAAATAAGGGTATATCAGTACCAATGCAAACATCATGAGGTCTTTTCAAGGTTGTAATAGGGCTAAGGTAAAGATGAGGGTATATATATGGCTAAGTGAGCTATAAATTGAATCCTTGACTAACCTAAGCTCTTACCTATACACACACTCCATATACTTTTAAATTCATGCCTAGCTACCCAAAATTCCCACTTTTGCATTACATACTCATGCATCAACCTTTCTTTTAATTTTTATCACATATGCATTGATCTTTTCCTTAACTTAACTTAGCATTGGGGTAATTTTGTCCCCTCATTTATTTACTTAATTTTTGAATATTTTTGGATTTTTTTTTGAAAAAATAAACATAACTTATCAATGCACATGGATTTTTGATTTTTCTGATTTCACATTAGTAGGTATCCAAATTCCCAATATTTTATCAATGAAATACTGTATACTTTCACCCAGTTAAATTTCTAACACCAATTAAAAGGATGTAAAAAACGAAAAAGAAAGACATAGATAATGAAAGTAAAAAGAAAAAGAAGAAGAAAACATAAATAAAAGTAATAATGGAAAAGAAAAAAAGGGGGAGAGGAAAAGAACCTTGATGAAGAAGATGAAGAGGGAAAGAAGAAAGGAAAAAGCAAGAAGGAATAAATAAGAGAAAAAGAAGAAAAAAAATTAAGAAGGGAGAAGAAAGAATTAGGATTGGGGGATAAAAGATAAGAATTCTGGTGCAGATCTAGTTAAATTGTGCGACGCATGCGACGCGGACGCGTGCATCACGCGTTCGCGTGAGTTGCATTATTTTCAAGTGATGCGTATGCATGACCAAAATTGTGCTATTGGCGCGAGAGCAGCCTCGCGCACACACAACTCTCTGTTCCATACGCACTATTGCAAAAAATTCAACCGACGCGTGCGCGTGAGGGACGCGCACGCATGGATGGCCTGGAGGGAAAATGACGCGTTCACATCAGGGACCCGCACGCGTGATGTTGTTCGTGCTCCTAGCACCATTCCAGCATCAAGGCATCATAACTCTCTGCCCAAACCTTGTTTACGCCGATTTTGCAGGGCGACGCGTACGCGTGGAAGGCTGATTTTCCAAGTGATGCGGACGCGTCAGGGACCTAACGCGTTCGCGTGGGCGTGTTTGTTCCTAAGGCACGCCACCAGCCATTCTTCTGCGCAACTCTCTGTTTCTTTTCTTCTTTGTTTCACATGTACATATGACGCATATGCGTCAGCGACGCTTGCGCGTCGCGTGCACTTTTTTTTTTAAAAAAAGAATGCGGAATGCAGAATGCAGATGAATATGCAGTAATTATGAGACGAGTCACTAAGAAGAATAAAGTAGAATAAAATAAAATAAAACTAAGAGTGAAACGGAACGATCATACCATAGTGGGTTGTCTCCCACCCAATACTTTGCTTTTACGTTCTTTAGTTGGACGGTCTTCAGGCTCATTCTGCTTCTGTTGGTGGGTCCTCCAAGAGGAAGACCTCTAGTTCTTTGTGTTCCTTCATCTTCCCACCATGATAAAGTTTTAGGCGATGTCCATTGACCTTGATGAATTTGGAGCTAGAAGAATGACGCAGGTGAAAGACTCCATATGGCTTTGCCCTTTTTACTCTGTAGGGACCTTCCCATCTTGATCTCAGCTTACTTGGAATGAACCTCAGTCTGGAGTTATAAAGGAGAACTAACTCCCCTGGTCTGAACTCTATCCTTTTTATGTGCCTATCATGCATAGCCTTCATCTTCTCTTTGTATCGCCTGGAGTTGTCATATGCTTTTAGGCGAAGGTTCTCTAATTCTGATAGTTGCAGCTTCTTTTCAGCGCCAGCTTCCTTAAATCCCACGTTGCACTCCCTCACAGCCCAGAAAGCCTTGTGTTCCACCTCTACTGGAAGGTGGCAAGCCTTTCCGTACACTAAGCGGAAGGGGCTCATCCCAATGGGTGTCTTGTACGCTGTCCGATACGCCCAGAGTGCATCGACAAGTGGGTAATTATCAGTGGTAAGACTTGGAAGAGGTTGATCAAGAGATGGAGATTCAAGAAGAAGAAGCACAACCTTCCATGCCCTTGGAAAGCAATGAAGAGGTGATTGAATTGGAAGAAAGCTACCAAGAGGAAGAGGTTGAAATTGAAGAAGCTTACAAAGAGGTGGTAATTATCAGAGAAGAGCACAAGGGAGTGGAGCTTGCAATTTCATTAAAAACACCTCCCCCTAAGTTGCCATCATCCTTCACAACATTCAAGTGGGTAAAACTCATATCCCTTAGCTTTCTGATTCCACTTGAATATGGGCTACTGGAGACGGATGGTCAACTTAGAGCTCTTTGTGGCATTAAGAGTAAGAGGAAGATGGTCAGTGGTAAGAATTGTCCTGCAAGGTTCATTATGGTTAGAAGCTTTAAGTTTAAATGCAAGGGTTGGTGTAAAGCTCAATTGAATGGGTCTAGGAAGTTGTTTGGATGCTTCAGTGAGAATTCTAAAGCTGAACCACCCGGATGGAATCATGATAATCAACTTGAAGACGGGTGTAAAAGCAAGATTTGGGATCCTGGAATCTATGCTGACAATCATCACCCCGGGAGCCTAAGGATCTGTTTGAAGCTTCTTAAGGGCTTTACATGCCTAGTTTGGGACCCCGGAGGTTATTGGAAGTTCAAACATTGGTGGAGATTCCTGGATGAGTTCAAGCACAAGCCACCATAACAAAGGACTCCCCAAATGTCCAACTTAAGGACTTTAACTAAAAGTGCTAGGTGGGAGACAACCCACCATGCTATGATTGTTCCTTTTTCATTTAGTTTTATTTGTTTTTGAGTTTTATTTTATTTTATTATATTGAACCTGGAGTTTTGCATCACATTCATATTAACACTGCATTTTTCATTGTTTTTTCAGATTAAAAAAAAAAACACACGCACGTGACGCGGCAGCGTCGCTGACGCGTCCGCGTCACTAGTGCGTTGGGAAGAAAATACGGTTGAACAGAGAGTCACACGAAAGCGTGGCTGGAGGTACGCTAATGGCACAAATTGGTCCACACGACTGCGTTGTTGACGCGTCCGCGTCATATGAGAAACATGCCTCCCACGCGACCGCGTCACCTATGCGGCCGCGTGACCTGAAATCGGCGTAAAAAGGGTGTATGGCAGAAAGTTGAGCTGGAGTTGGGCTGGACTCGTGCTGGAAGCCCAAGCCCTCCCACGCATCCGCATGCCCCACGCGTCCGTGTCATTTTGAAAAAAAAAAAGGCCATTCACGCGATCGCGTCAACCACGCGACCGCGTCACCCAGATTTTTGGCAAAAAGAGTTTCGAACAGAGAGTTGCGCGACCGCGAAGCTGCACTCGCACCAATCGCACAAAACAGGCCATGCGTCCACGTGCCCCACGCTTTCGCGTCACCTGACCTTATTGTGCACCACGCGACCGCGTCACCCACGCAACCGCATCGCCAGCGTCGCACAACCTATCCAGATTAGTGCCAATTATCTTATCTTTTCTTTTCTAATCCTTATTTCTTCTATCTTTCCTTCTTTCTTCTTTCTTTCTCTTCTATCCCTTTAATTTAATGCATTTATTTGTTCTTTCCTTTTTCTTTTTCAATTCTTTTTCATGCATTTTTATGTTGGTGTTGGAGTTTTATTTGGATAAGTGCCTTAATTTATTTGAGCATGTGGCTATTCTGAGGAAAGATTTGACAATTGACATTTACTTATGGCTCTCATATACATTTGGATTACATTATTTTCATCCCTATTTTTAACTTGCACACCCAATGTATTTGAGATTATCATTCACAATTGTCATCATTACACATGCTCTTTAATTTGGCACATTTATGCTTGAGCTATGCTTCTCATGCCTATTATTTGCATGTTTTTATCCTCTTGTATTTAATTATTTTGAATTGCCCCTTTTGATCTTTATTGTTGTCTTTCCTACATGTTGTAGCTACCATGTAGTTGGGCTATCATCTTTCCTTTGGCATTCCTTATCACTTGGAATTTCCTCCCTTCTAGTCTTAGTTTTCTATATTTTACACTCTTCCTTTTTCTTCCTCCTTAGGCATGGGTACCAAGAAAGAAAAAGAGAAGGTCGCTGACAAAACACCAGCAAGGAAAGGAACCAAGAGATCTCCAACTAAGGCACCTCCATCTACAAGCGTCAGTTGGAGCAACCCATCCACCTGCACATCTCAGCATGCACCGAGGATGGTGCAATCTTTAAGTATGGGGAGGTCGATACCGATCTCCATGGGTTAGTTACTCCTCTATCTCAACACCAATGATTTATTTTCCTTATTCATTGTTGCATTTGCATGTTTGATTGCATATTTGTTTAATTTTTTGCATATTTTACCACTTGGCTGAAGTAATATTTTCTTTTTCAAGAAACTTTTTAGAGAATTTCACTAATTTGAATAAAATTTAATGTTACACTTGTTTGAAGAGATATTATACTGGAACATGGTTTAGAACTCGAACACACAAAACCTGTGAGGTTTTTGAGCCTATTTGAATTGGTTACATTTTATCAACCAAAATTCTGTTTTAGTGTGTATTTTTCTCTCTAAAATTGTGATCTTTGTCTTGCTTAATTCTATATTTCGATTGTTTGATGTATACATGCACTTATATGATTGAGGCCTTTGTTTCACTGAGCTTACATACCCATATGGCCTTACCTTTCATTATCCTTTGCAAACCAATTTGAGCATATTTTACCCCTTTGTTCTTTACTTTGGCACATCATTAACTCTAAGCAGAAAACAATATTATCCTTAATTTGAATCCTTGGTTAGCTTAGACTAGTGAGAGTGCTCATGAATTAAGTGTGGGAAAAAGTGGGTTTGGAAATATTTGGTTTAAGAATTGGGTGTTATATATCTTTAGGAAAATGTGAAAGAAATGTTTAGGACATGTTCATGCATTCAATAATTTAATCATATGCATTGAGAAAAACAAAAAAAAATAAAAATATAATATAAAAAAAAGAAGAAAAAGAGAAAAAGAGGAGAAAAAGAGCAAATAAAGTAAAAAGGGGACAAAATGCCCCAAAGTAAGTGAAAGCAATGCATATGTACTGTACTTGAAATTAGAATGCATGAATATGTGGAAAACATGATTAATGGATAGTTAGATATTATATTATGATTACATGGATTGTCTAAAGTTAGGTGGCAAGTTTAAGTTAATTAAGGATTCAGATTTTAGTCCACTTGGCCAAATACAATCCTACCTTGACCCTAACCCCATTACAACCCTTAAAAGACCTCTTGATTTGTGTATTTGTGCATTAAATTTATGTTGATTGTTAGATGAAGAGCAAGCCTTAGAAAGCAAGGTTAGTAGAGAATTGAGAGAATCGAACCTTAAACACTTGAGTGATTAGAGTGTATACACTACCAGTGAGGGTTCGATGCTCAATTCCTTGTTCGCTGCTTTCATGAGCTATTTTCTTCTTACAAGTCTATTTGTACTTCATTTTCATGATTTGAATTAGTGAAATCCAGTTCATATTTCTTCTTGAAGGATTTGTTTACTTTTAACCAAGTAGATAGAAACATTTTGCATGTAGTTGCATTCATATAAGATAGGTTGCATTTCATACATCCTACCATTCCTCTTCACTTTTTTAGCTTCTCTTGAGCTTAGCATGATGACATGCTAATGTTTAAGTGTGGGGAGGTTGATAAACCACTATTTCATGGTTTATCTTGTGCTCAATTGAGTGGTTTTTATCAACTCTTTTCCCATTTTTTCATACTATTTGCATGGTTTTACAATTGCCTTCCAAATTATGTGCTTTGATTGAAAACATGCTTCTTTGGCCTTATATTTGCTAATATTAAATCCTCTCTTATCACCATTAGATGCCTTGATATGTGTGTTAAGTGATTTCAGAAATTACAGGGCAGGAATGGCTCAGAGGGTAGAAAGGAAGCATGCAAAAGTGGAAGGAATACAAGAAGTTGAAGAAGTTGCTAAGCTGTCCAGCCTGACCTCTCTGCACTCAAATGGCTATAACTTGAGCTACATAAGTCCAAAGGACGCGGTTCTAGTTGCGTTGGAAAGCTAACGTCCGGGGCTTCGATTTTATATATAATATGCCATTGTTGCTCTGACGCTAGGTGACGCGACCGCGTGCTCCATGCGGCCGCGTCGCAGTGACAGAAATTCAGCATGTTTGAATTCGCAACCAGCGAATTCTGGGCTGTTTCTGACCTAGTTCTCGGCCCAAAAAACACAGATTAGAGGCTATAAATTGGAGGAATGTATCCATTCATAAACAAGCTTTCATATTCACAAATTTAGGAGTAGATGTAGTTTTTAGAGAGAGAGGTTCTCTCCTCTATCTTAGGATTAGGATTTAGGATTTCTCTTAGTTTTAGGAGTGCCTCTAAATCCCAGGTTCAATGTTCTTTTACTTTATATTTATCTCTTCTTTTTAGATACTTTAATGCTTATATTAGTTATGTTGCCTATTTGGCTTATGCTACATTCATGTTATGGTTTTCTTTGAATTAATATTATTTGAGGTATTTCAGTTATTATTGCTTTCTTTTATTTACATGATTATTGCTTCCCATCTGAAGGCATTTTTATTCCAGTAGATTTACTTTTTCCCTTTTGGTTTTGGTTAAGAAATTAGTAACTCAGGAGTTATCTAATTCAACAGCATAATTGATAATTGTTATCTTGCCAATTGAATTGAACTTCAATAATCCCAATCTTTTCTTAGGAAATAAATAGGATTCAAAGATCAAACCAATTTGTCCCTTGACCTTCCTTTGCTTTAGTAAGGGTTAACAAAGTGGAATTAAGATTCAATTTTCATCATCATTGATAAGTATAATTAAGACTGGACTTCCAATTTCTCATACCTTGCCAAGAGTTTATTTTATTATTATTATTATTTTATTTTACTTGTCATATAACATATTCCCTCCTTACTTCCAAAACCCCAATTTACAAACTCATAACCAATAATAAGAACATACCTCCCTGCAATTCCTTGAGAAGACGACCCGAGGTTTAAATACTCGATTATCAATTTTAAAGGGGTTTGTTACTTGTGACAACCAAACGTTTGTACGAAGGGATTTCTGTTGGTTTAGAGGCTATATCTACAACGCGACTGTTTTTATAAAATTCTTTACTGGCAAAAGTCCTAACGTCAGTACTCCAGTCCTTCCTATGAGGCTTTACTATCATTTCTAAAATGCGCTTTATTTCTCTATTAGATACCTCTGCTTGTCCATTGGTCTGGGGATGGTAAGCTGTTGCTACTTTGTGAACTATCACATGCCTCTTTAGTAATCCTGCTAATCTCCTGTTACAGAAGTGAGTGCCTTGATCACTCACGATTGCTCGTGGTGATCCAAAGTGACAGATAATATGGTTTCTAACAAAGGAAACAACAGTGTTAGCATCATCAGCACGGATAGAAATCGCTTCTACCCATTTAGAAACATAGTCTATAGCTAACAGTATATAAAGGTAACCACTAGAGTTTGGAAATGGACCCATGAAGTCAATGCCATAGACATAAAAAATTTCCCTGAATAGCATAATCTGTTGAGGTATCTCATCCCTTTTAGATATATTACCAAACCTTTGGCATGGAGAACAAGATTTACAAAAGTCAGCAGCATCTTTAAAAAGAGTAGGCCACTAGAATCCACAGTCTAGGATTTTTCTAGCTGTTCTTTGAGGGCCAAAATGTTCTCCACTCTTAGAAGAGTAGCAGGCCTCTAAAATAGACTGAAATTATGATTGAGGCACACACCTCGTAAATACCCTGTCAGCACCATACCTCCATAAATATGGGTTATCCCATATATAATATTTGGACTCGCTTTTCAGCTTGTCTCTTTGATGCTTAGTAAAATTAGGAGGGAAAGTATGGCTAACTAGATAATTAGCTACAGGTGCATACCAAGGAACTACTTCAGATACTGCATGCAAGCTATCAAATGAAAAAGTATCATTGATAGGGGTGGAGTCATCCTTAATGTGCTCAAGGCGACTCAAGTGGTCTGCCACTAAATTTTGGTTACCACTCCTATCCTTAATTTCTAAATCAAATTCTTGCAGCAACAGTATCCAACGTATCAACCTTGGTTTGGACTCTTTTTTAGCTAATAAATGTTTTAGAGCTGCATGGTTAGAGTACACTACCACCTTAGTAACAAGTAAATAGGCTCAGAATTTATCCAGAGCAAAAACAATAGCCAAAAGCTCTTTTTCAGTGGTGGTGTAATTAGACTGAGCAGCGTCTAAGGTCTTGGATGCATAAGCAATTACGAAAGGATCCTTACCTTCGCGCTGAGCCAGCGCCGCTCCTACTGCATGGTTGGAGGCATCACACGTAATCTCAAATGGCTGGCTCCAATCTGGTCCTCTCACAATTGGAGCTTGAGTCAAGGCGATTTTCAGCTTATCGAATGCTTGCATACAATCCTCACTCAGCTTGAACTCAACATCTTTTTGTAGCAGTCTGGATAAAGGCAATGCTACCTTACTGAAGTCCTTAATAAATCTCTGGTAAAAACCTGCAAGACCAAGGAACAAACGGACTTCTCCCACGGAGGAGGCGTAAGGTAAACTAGAAATGACATCTACCTTTTCTGGATCCACAGAAATACCAGTATTAGAGACAACATGTCCTAGAACAATCCTTGTTTTACCATAAAATGACATTTTTCAAAATTCAATACAAGGTTTGAACTAACACACCTGTCTAATACTTTAGCTAAACTATCCAAGCAAAGGTTAAAGGAATCACCATATACGCTAAAATCATGTATGAAAACTTCCATACAGTTCTCAATAAGATCTGAAAAAATGCTTATCATGCATCTCTGGAAAGTAGCCGGTGCATTACATAAGCAAAAAGGCATCCTCTTATATGCATATGATCCAAAGGGACATGTAAAAGTAGTCTTTTCCTGATCTTCAGGAGCTATATGAATTTCAAAATAGGCTGTATAACCATCTAAAAAGTAGTAATGGGATTTACCTGACAGGCGATCAAGCATTTGATCAATAAATGGCAAGGGGTAATGATCCTTGCGAGTAGCTTGGTTGAGACGCCTGTAATCAATGCAAACTCTCCATGAATTCTGTACTCTAGTTGTCAGGAGCTCTCCATGCTCATTCTTTACTGTTGTGACACTAGACTTCTTGGGCACCACTTGCACTGGACTGACCCATTTGCTGTCTGAGATGGGGTAAATGATATCTGCTTCAAGTAGCCTGGTCACTTCTTTCTTGACAACTTCTAAGATGGTGGGATTCAGTCTTCTTTGGGATTGACCGATAGGCTTTGCTCCCTCTTCTAAGAATATTCTGTGCTCACAAACTTGAGGGCTGATGCCTACTATATCCGCCAAGCTCCACCTAATTGCTTTCTTATGTTTTCTCAGCACACTGAGCAGCTGCTCCTCCTGTTGGGACGTGAGTTCCCTTGTAATGATAACTGGGAGCTTCTGATTATCCTCAAGGTAAGCATACTTGAGGTGAGGTGGAAGGGGTTTTAATTCCAATTTTTGCTCATGGCTAGGCTCTGGATCATCTGGAGCTAGTGATAGTGGCAAAGCGTCCTTTTTGTGTTCAGAGGGTGTCCCCACACTTTAACCTTGCTCCATGTGCCTCTCTTCTATTTCTTCTTGGTGAACTGCAGCTACAATTTCATCAATGATGTCGCACTGGAAGATGGAATGATCTTCCGGATGGTGCTTCATAGCTTCATTCAAACTGAAACTCACTGCTCTGCCATCTATCTCAAAGGAGTAAGTTCCTGAGAAGGCATCCAGCTTGAACTTTGAAGTCTTCAGGAATGTCCTTCCAAGCAGGATTGATGATGGTCTTCCTGAATCATTAGGGGGCATTTCCAAGATATAGAAGTCAATGGGAAATGTGAGCCCCTTAATGCTCACTAGCACGTCTTCAGCAATTCCTACCACTGTAATAATGCTTTTATCTGCTAACACAAAACGAGCTGCCGACCTTTTTAAGGGAGGGAGCCTTAAAGCATCATATATAGACAATGGCATTATACTAACACACGCTCCTAAGTCACACATGCAGTCAGAAAATATTACACCCCAATGGTACAGTTAACCATGCATGGACCTGGGTCACTACATTTTTCAGGTATACCCCGCATTAAAGCAGATATAGAACTATCTAAAGGAATAGTTTCTAATTCATTAATTTTATCTTTATGTATGCATAAATCTTTCAAAATTTTTGCATATTTAGGCACTTGTTGAATAACATCAAAAAGGAGAACAATTACCTCAGCCTTTTTGAAAATTTCTACCATTTTGGTATCAAGTTCCATCTGCTTCCTGGACTTTCGTGCAAAGTGTGGAAATGGGATAGGAATGGCGGCACTTGCAACTTCTGCGTCCTTTGGTGCTCCATTTCTTGGCTGAGCTACTTCTTTTTAAACCATGTCTTGTACTTCCTCTTCCTCTTCAGCATCTTCCACCTCAACTATGTCTTCAACTGGGGCGTGTTCTTGTGGGCTTGGCTCCTCCTGATTCCTCTCTGGCAGTGTGGTTCCGGACCTCAAAGTGATGGCATTGATGCCACCCTTGGGGTTAGGTATGGGTTTAGAAGGAATTCCATTGGAGCTTGAAGGCTGGTTGGTGGAAGCAGATAATGAATCTATCCGGGAGACGAGAGCTTGTAAGGTTGCATTCAGACCATTTAAAGTAGAGTTCAGTGTAGTCTGCATGTCTTATTGTCCTTGTGCAAGAGAACGAAGTATCTCATCATGAGAAGAATGAGAAGGGTAAGTGATTTGAGGGGCCTTGACGTTATGATTTTTGCCAGT
This sequence comes from Arachis hypogaea, assembly GCF_003086295.3. Taxonomy (NCBI): domain Eukaryota; kingdom Viridiplantae; phylum Streptophyta; class Magnoliopsida; order Fabales; family Fabaceae; genus Arachis; species Arachis hypogaea. The sequence continues at coordinate 73,154,360 of NC_092051.1, read as the reverse complement.
AAAGAATTTTATAAAAACAGTCGCGTTGTAGATATAGTCTCTAAACCAACAGAAATCCCTTCGTACAAATGTTTTGGTTGTCACAAGTAACAAACCCCTTTTAAAATTGATAACCGAGTATTTAAACCTCGGGTCGTCTTCTCAAGGAATTGCAGGGAGGTATGTTCTTATTATTGGTTATGAGTTTGTAAATTAGGGGTTTTAGAAATTAGGGAGCAGTATGTTGCATAAGAAGAATAAAATAAATAAATAACTATAAAATAAACTCTTGGCAAGGTATGAAAACAGGAAGTCCTATCCTGGTTATCCTTATCAATTGTAATGAGAATTGGATTTTTCTCCCACTTTGTTGACCTCTAACTATGAAGGTAAGTTAAGTGGATGAATTAATTTTTATTCCTCAGGTCCTAGTCTTTCCTTGGGAAAGGCTAGAGTTATTGGAACTCGAATTAATTCTTGAAGAATTCCAATTTCCAATCAACAATCAGTTTGATAACTCAAGTGTTTCCAATGATTCAACCAAAGCCAAAAGGGAAGAAAGCCTACTTGAATGAAAATAACTTGGATAAACACAGAGCATTAATAAATTAAAGAGAGCAATCATAAGTCTGAAATATCTCAAATTATATTAAATAAAATATTCAAATCATAACATGGAAAAGTTCATAAATTAAATTGGGAAAATGAATAAAAATAAAGAACCTGTGATTGAGAGTCGCTCCTAAAACTAAGAGAAATCCTAAATCCTAATCCTAAGAGAGAGGAGAGAACCTCTCTCTCTAAAAACTACATCTAAATCTTAAAATTGTAAATATGAGAGCATGATTATGAATGAATGCATTCTCCCACTTTATAGACTCTAATATGTGTTTTCTGGGCCACAAACTGGGTCGGAAACAGCCCAGAATTCGCTGGTTGCGAATTCAAACATGCTGATTTTCGTCACTGCGATGCGTCTGCATGGAGCACGCGGTCGCGTCGCCTAGCGTCAGGGCAACTATGGCATATTATATATCAAATCGAAGCCCCGGACGTTAACTTTCCAACGCAACTAGAACCGCATCATTTGGACGTCTATAGCTAAAGTTATAGCCATTTGAGTGCAAAGAGGTCAGGCTGGACAGCTTAGCAGTTTCTCCAACTTCTTGTATTCCTTCCACTTTTGCATGCTTCCTTTCCATCCTCTGAGCCATTCCTGCCCTGTAATCTCTGAAACCACTTAAGACACATATCAAGGCATCTAATAGTAATAAGAGAGGATTAATATTAGCAAAGATAAGTCCAAAGAAACATGTTTTCAATTAAAGCACATAATTAGGAAGGCAAATGTAAAACCATGCAAATAGTATGAATAAGTGGGTAAAGAGTATATAAAAATCACTCAATTGAGCACAAGATAAACCATAAAATAGTGGTTTATCTACCTCCCCACACTTAAACATTAGCATGTCCTCATGCTAAGCTCAAGAGAAGCTATGAAGGAGTGAAGAGGAATGATGAAATGTATGAAATGCAACCTATCTGTATGAATGCAACTACATGCAAAATATTTCTACCTACTTGGTTAAAAGTAAATAAGTTCTCCAAGACAAATATGAATCAAATTCCACTAATTCAAATTATATAATAAAAGACAAGTAGACTTGTAAGAAGATAGCTCATGAAAGCAGGGGACATAGAATCAAGCATTGAACCCTTACTGGTAGTGTATATCACTCTAATCTCTCAAGTGTCTAGGGTTAATCACTCTATTCTTCTCTAATCATGTTTTCTAAACTTTGTTCTTCATATAACCAATCAACAAATATTTAACGTACCAATGCAAACATCATGAGGTCTTTTCAGTGTTGTAATGGGGCTAAGGTAAAGGTAAGGATATATGTATGGCCAAGTGAGCTATAATATGAATCTTTAATTAACCTAAACTTTCACCTAACATACATATACTCTATATAATTCTAATTCATGTCTAGCTACCCAAGATTCCCACTTTTACATCACATGCTCATGTATCAACTTTTTCTTTTTAATTTATCACATGTGCATTGATTTTTTCATTAACTCAACATTGGGGTAATTTTGTCCCCTTATTTATTTATTTATATTATATATATATATATATTTTTTTTTTCTTTTTCTCATTTTCTTTTCTTTTCTCTTTTTTTCTTAAAAATCATAAAAGCAAACATAACTTATCAATGCACATGGATTTTTCATTATTTTTCTATTTTGGTTTTTCATGAGTAGGTTCCCAAATTTCCCATATTCAAATAAATTAAAAACATGATACATTCCCTTATCAACCCATGTTCCCACAATTTCCCCATACTTATTTGATACACAATCTCTATCTTAAGCTAACCAAAGATTCAATTGGAATAATTAATTTGTTTTCCGCTTAAGGCTAGTGATGTGGTAAAATATAGAACAAATGGGGATTAAAAGGCTCAAAGTGGCTAACAAGGGTGATTTAAAGGGTAGGCTTATTTGGGATAAGTGAGCTAAAATCAAACAATGGCCTCAATCATGTGCAAGCATGTAAATATACTAAATAATGGACATATAGAATGGAACAAAGCAAAGATTGCAATTATAGAGAAGAAAACACACAAGAATAAAATATTTATGGTTAAATAATGTAACCATATAAATAAGCTCAAAATCTCACAGGTTGTGTGTTCTTTGGCTCAAATACCATGTTCCACGTACAACTTCAAACAAGTTTAACAAAAAATTTGTTAAATTTAAATTAGTGAAATTTTTCAAAGATAGGGTCTTAAAAGAATTTTATTACTTTAACGAAGTAGTAACTAAATGCATAAAATCAAACAAATATGCAAATGCAATAACTAATTTAACAAAGAAAATTTAAACATTGGTGTTGAAACAGAAAGGTACTAACCCATGGAGATCGGTATCGACCTCCCCACACTTAAAGATTGCACCGTCCTCGGTGCATGCTAAGATGTGCAAGTGGGTGGCTTCAACTGATGCTTTTCTCTATAGATTGTGCAGATTGACTTGCCTGTCTCCCCATGTAAACGTCTTTCGGTTCTCTTCCGGCTGGCCATCCTGAAAGAAAAAGGGAAGAAGAGTAACCCAGAAATAAAGATAGGAAAATAAATACAGTATGGGTGGGTTAATGCCAAATAATAAGGGTCTCAATTACATGGTAGCTACAACATGCAAGTGAGAAAATAATAGAAGCCATGGCATGCCAGTGGTACAAAATGTACAACAATGGGGAAGAGAGTGGGGAAGGAGAGATAATATAAATTCATGTCAATACAAAAGTAATACATATATAAAATATTGGCATTGATTTAAATAATATTACTCAATCAGAATTAAACAAGTCATTAAGCACCAAGAAAATACCAGAAAAGATGTAACAGTTGAATAAGAACATTTGAACACCAATGGTAAAATAATAAATTTAGAAAAATAAAAATATGCAATGAATGAAAGTATGCAAATAAATAAAATAAAATAAAAGATAAGAAGAATGAGAAGGGAAAGAAAATAAAGTAAGAAAGAAAGAAGAAAGAAGAAAAGATAGAAGAAATTAGGATTAGAGAAGAAAAGATAAGAAAATTGGCACTAATCTGGATAGGTTGTGTGACGCTGGTGACGCGGTCGCGTGGGTGACGCGGTCGCGTGGTGCGCAATAAGGTCAGGTGACGTGGACGCGTGGGGCACACGATCGCATGACTTGATTTGTGCTAGTGGCGCGAGTGCAGCCTCGCGATCGCACAACTCTCTGTTCGAAACTTGGTATTGCTAAAATCCAGGGTTACGCGGTCGTGTGGTCCACGTGATCGCGTGAGTGGCCATCATGGGGATATGACGCATACGCGTGAGCCATGCGTCCGCGTGGTAAGGCTTGTGCGATCAGCACCAGTCCAGCACCACTCTCGCACAACTTTTGGTCGTGCACCCTTTCTTACGTCGATTTCTAGGTCACGCGGCCGCGTGGGTGACGCGGTCGCGTGGGAGCCATTTTTCCCATATGATGCAGACGCGTCAGCGACGCTGCCGCGTCGCGTGCGTGCTTCTCTTTTTTTTTTTTAATGCAATATGCAGAATGCAATGCTTAATGTGAATGCTATGAAAACTTCCAGGTTCAATGAAAATTAAAATAAAATAAAAACAAACAACATGAAATAAAATTGAAAAAGAAACGACCATACCATGGTGGGTTGTCTCCCACCTAGCACTTTTAGTTAAAGTCCTTAAGTTGGACATTTGATGAGCTTCCTATTATGGTGGCTTGTGTTTGAACTCATCCAGGAATCTCCACGAATGTTTGTAATTCCAATAGCCTCCGGGATCCCAAACTAGGCACGTAAAGCCTTTGAGAAGCTTCAAACAGGTTCTTAGGCTCCCGGGGTGTTGGATGTCAGAACAGATTCCAGGATCCCAAATCTTGCTTTTACACCCATCCTTGTCGGGATCTGTATTTTTCCAACTGGGTGATAAGTAATTTGAATTCTCACTACAGCTACCAAACAGCTTCCTAGAACCATTCAGTTGAGCTTTACACAACCCTTTGCGTTTAAACTTAAAGCTTCCAACCATGATGAACCTTGCAGGACAATTTTTACCACTGGCCATCTTCCTCTTACTCTTAATGTTACAAAGAGCTCTAAGTTGACCATCCGTCTCCAGTAGCCCATATTCAAGTGGAATTAGAAAGCTAAGGGATATGAATCTTACCCACTTGAATGTTGTGAAGGATGATGGCAACTTAGGGGGAGGTATTTTTAATGAAATTGCAAGCTCCACTCCCTTGTGCTTTTCTCTGATAATTACCACCTCTTTGCAAGCTTCTTCAATTTCAACCTCTTCCTCTCAGTAGCTTTCTTCCAATTCAATCTTCTCTTCATTGCTTTCCAAGGGCATGGGAGGTTGTGCTTCTTCTTCTTGAATCTCCATCTCTTGATCAGCCTCTTCCAAGTCTTCAACTGTGATATGCCTTGGAGGTTGTACACCCTCCTCAGCATCAGTTTCAAACGTCTTAGAAGGGGGTTCTATGAATGGACTTTCCCATGGAGGTTCTGCATCTCCTAAGTCTTCAACCACTTCTTCTTCTTCGATAATTACAGCTTCCTCCACTTGTTCCAGTACAAAGTTATGCTCCGTACTATCCACTGGAGTTTCTAATATCTCCTTCATGCTATGTTCTTCATTAGATTGCCCACATGAAGCCATGGGAGCACTTTGAGTGTCCGAGCGTCGGGAACCTAATTGACTTATCCCTTGATTTAGTTGATATAGAGTTGCATGAAATCGATCCGCTGCTTCCTTGAGATGATCCCTTGATTCTTCCTTCACTAATTCTTCAACCACTCCTTTGACTTCAAGGGTTTTTACTACCTTCACCTTTAGGGCCTCCTCTAGCTCCTTATGAAGTATAGATTCGCGAAGATGATCCCTTCTCTCTTGTTCCATGTCAATAGCGTCATTGAGATCATGTTGCTCTTGGATTGATGGATGTGGGTGCTCTTCCATGGATGGTTGTGATGGGATGGAGAGATCATTCTGTGGTTGACAAGGAAGTGCATTAGAGCTTGAGGGTTGATTGTTGAAGGTATTTGGTGGTCCGATTTGGGCGAAGAGAGCTTGTATAGTAGAGTTTAGATCGGCAAGTGCTTTCTCCATGGTGGTTTGGGGTGGATAGGAGGGTTCATTTGGTTTATAGGGTGGTTGGTATGGTGGATACGGGTTAGGGTCATATGGAGGTGAATGGTTGTAGGTGGCTTGTGAGTATGGTGGTTCAAAGCTGTGTTGAGGAGAGGGTTTATAGGCATATGGTGGTAGTTGTTGATAGTCCATTGGAGGTGGTTATTGCCATGAGGGTTGATCAAATCCTTGTGGCTCCTCACATCTTTGATTGTTCCAACCTTGATGCCTGTTCTCCTTGTAATTTCCTCTTCCTGCAACATAATTGTAACCAGACTCATAGCCAAAGGGGTGAGAGTTCATAGTAGCAAATAAAAATTAAAGATGAAAAATAAAAACAAATTTAAATTAAAAGGTTATTTAAATTTTGAATTTGAAAATTAAATTTTGAAATTTGAAATTTGAAATTTTTTAAATTTGAATTTTTGAAATTTTAAATTTTGAAATTTGAGGTTTTAATTTTAAATTTTTAAATTTGAATTTTGAAAATTGAAATTTGAAATTTGAGTTTTAAATTTTGAATTTTTGAATTTAATAAGGAAAGAGAAAAACAATAAAATGACAACAAACTTAAAAGTTTTTAGATCAAAACGAAGAAAACAACTAAGAACAACTTGAAGATCAAGATGAACACCAAGAAAAAAAATTTTTTGAAATTTTTTTTTATAATTAAATAAAAACCAATAACCTCTTAATTTAAGAAAAAGCAAAAATAAAAACAAAAATAAAAACAAATAAACAAGCAGAAAGTAAATATTTACAATAACCAATAATAAGGCACACGTTTGCAATTCCCCAGCGACGGCGCCATTTTGACGTTATAATTTTTGCCAGTAAAGAATTTTATAAAAACAGTCGCGTTGTAGATATAGTCTCTAAACCAACAGAAATCCTTTCGTACAAACGTTTTGGTTGTAACAAGTAACAAACCCCTTTTAAAATTGATAACCGAGTATTTAAACCTCGGGTCGTCTTCTCAAGGAATTGTAGTGAGGTATATTCTTATTATTGGTTATGAGTTTGTAAATTAGGGGTTTTAGAAATTAAGGAGCAGTATGTTGCATAAGAAGAATAAAATAAATAAATAACTATAAAATAAACTCTTGGCAAGGAATGAAAACAGGAAGTCCTATCCTGGTTATCCTTATCAATTGTAATGAGAATTGGATTTTTCTCCCACTTTATTGACCTCTAACTATGAAGGTAAGTTAAGTGGATGAATTAATTTTTATTCCTCAGGTCCTAGTCTTTCCTTGGAAAAGGCTAGAGTTATTGGAACTTGAATTAATTCTTGAAGAATTCCAATTTTCAATCAACAATGAGTTTGATAACTCAAGTGTTTCCAATGATTCAACCAAAGCCAAAAGGGAAGAAAGCCTACTTAAATGAAAATAACTTGGATAAACACAGAGCATTAATAAATTAAAGAGAGCAATCATAAATCTGAAATATCTCAAATTATATTAAATAAAATATTCAAATCATAACATGGAAAGGTTCATAAATTAAATTGGGAAAATGAATAAAAATAAGGAACCTGTGATTGAGAGTCGCTCCTAAAACTAAGAGAAATCCTAAATCCTAATCCTAAGAGAGAGGAGAGAACCTCTCTCTCTAAAAACTACATCTAAATCTTAAAATTGTAAATAAGAGAGCATGATTATGAATGGATGCATTCTCCCACTTTATAGCCTCTAATCTGTGTTTTCTGGGCTGCAAACTGGGTCGAAAACAGCCCAGAATTCGCTGGTTGCGAATTCAAACACGCTGATTTTCGTCACTGCGACGCGTCCGCATGGAGCACGCGGTCGCGTCGCCTAGCATCAGAGAAACTATGACATATTATATATCAAATCGAAGCCCCAGATGTTAGCTTTCCAACACAACTGGAACCGCATCATTTGGACCTCTGTAGCTAAAGTTATAGCCGTTTGAGTGCAAAGAGGTCAGGCTAGACAGCTTAGCAATTTCTCCAACTTCTTGTATTCCTTCCACTTTTGCATGCTTCCTTTCCATCCTCTGAGCCATTCCTGCCCTGTAATCTCTGAAACCACTTAACACATATATCAATTAAAGCACATAATTAGGAAGGCAAATGTAAAACCATGAAAATAGTATGAATAAGTGGGTAAAGAGTAGATAAAAACCACTCAATTGAGCACCAGATAAACCATAAAATAGTGGTTTATCAGGCCTGCTGTTGGTTGTTCTAAGGTGCTTGGGACTGCCTTAAGTGAGGTGCTTTGTAGGGCTGGTTTTAGGTCTGCTGTCTGTTGTTGTTATTCCACCTCTGATTTCCATTGTTGTCTCTTCTTCCTCTGTTGTAGTTGTCCCTCCAACCTTGGTTGGAATTATCCCTCCAACCTTGGTTGTAGTTTTCACCTTGGTTGTAATTGCTGCCTTGTTGATTGTACCCTTGATTCGGGTAGTCATAGAAATTATGAGTAGCTGCCAAGGTGTTGTCCTCTTGTTGGAGCTATGGACACTCATCAGTATAATGACTATAATCAGCACATATTCCACATACTCTTTGAGGGACTAGCTGTTGACTTTGTTGTGGTAGGGGAGGTTGAGATTGTTGTTGATTCAATTGCATCTGCTTCAGTAGGTTGGTCATCTCACATATACTCTGTGTAAGAGCAGAAGTCTCAATGCTAGAGAAAACCTCTGCAACAGCCTTTGAGTGGCTGTTCCTGTGCCTGTGATTCTGAGTGGATTCAGCTAAGTCGCTGATCAGTTGCCATGTTTCATTTGCGGTCTTGTACTTTTTCAGAGAACCATTACTAGCACCATCCAATGTAGTCTTATCCTGGGGCTTCATGCCTTGAGTGAAGTAGCTGATCAACACTAGCCTGTCAATCATGTGGTGGAGGCATACGTCCAGAAGGTTCCTTAGTCTATCTGTAACTTCAGCTGGAAAGTATTTTTCCAGGAATTCTCTCCTGAGCGCATCCCAGTTAGTAACGGTTGCTTCAGGGTGAGTGTAGTACCACTCCCTCGCCTTTCCCACAAGAGAAAATAGGAAGGCGGTCAGCAAAATAGAAGTTTCATCTACACCAAGACGCCTAATAGTAAAACAGGCTGTCTGAAAATCCCTTAGGTGTTTGATAGGCTCCTGAGCAGGTAAGCCATGAAACTTGGGCATCAAGTTGATTAGTGCAGTCTTTAGTTCAAAATCTGTAGCCAGATTTGGATGACGCACTTGATACGGTTGCAGGGTAAAATCTGGGGCTCTAGCTTCCTGGAGAGTAATCCTCCTAGGTGCTGCCATATTATTTACACGTGAATCAACTGAATCAGTAGTAAAGGAGCTTGTTTCTCCCTCAGATGGCGGTTCAGATTCACCCTTAGATGAGACTGGTGAATCGATAACAATGACTTCACCACCGTCAGAGGCTAACCGACGCCAAGCTCGCCTAATACGTGAAAGAGTTATTTCAATTTTAGGATCAAATGCGGCTAAGCTCGGATCAGGCAGTGAACGCGTCATTCAATAAGAAAAGCATATAGCTCATGGTAATAAAATAAAATAAAATACACAAATAAATAAAATAAAAAAATATATTTACACCAACTAATAATTTAGCACACAATTGCAACTCCCCGGCAACGGCGCCAAAAATTGATGCGTGGCAGAAGTCAGCCAATTACGAGATCAATATAGAAATACGTTGCGAGTACATCTCCTAATCAGCAAAAGTCCGCCTCATCAATTTAGAAAGATTGTCACAAAGTTTAGAATAAAAATACTGGGAGTATGAGTCCCAGGTCGTCTCCTAACGAGTTGACAAAAGGGTGCTATCTTATTAATCAGGAGTTTTCTGGGTAATTCTTTAGTTTGGGAAATGGCCAAATAAATAATTGTAAATTAAAGTAGTGAAAATTAAAAGAGATTTATAATATTCAAAATAAAAGCCTTGACTGGTGGAATGATTGATTGGAAGTTCAATCCTTGTAGGAATTCTCTCAAGTGTAGTATAAAGAGGTTGTTGTTTTCACTTAGTTAACCCTTACTAAATAAAAAAAAGTCAAGTGATTAAGCTAACTCTTATTCGCAAATCCTAGTCCTCTCCCTTGGGAAGTTCTAGCGTTATGATGAGTCGAATTCACACCCCATTCAAAATTTGTGAATTAGTCATTTTGGCAAGCGCACCAAAATTATCGTCAAGTAATAACCCACAGTGGAGTGGGATCGTATCCACAGAGATTGGCAAATTCGAGCAGTTTTAATCAATTGATGAATTAGTCAAGCGGATCAATAGGATTGTAGAGTGTAGAATTGTAAATGACATAAATGTAAATGACTAGAATATAAAGAAAAGCAATAAAGTGCAGAAATATAAATGGCAGAAAGTAAAGGGCAGAATCATAAATGACTTGAATGTAAATGGGAATGGGAGAATTGCTGAATGTAAAAATAAGCTGTAAAGAAATGGATAGATAAGAATGGGGAAATTCATTGAGATTGGGAGGTGTTGTCTCTTTGGATCAAATCTAGCTTATATCCTCTTCAATCATGCAACTCATTGACCTCTTGGCAATCATGATTGATTGAGCCCCAATCCCTTGGTGACTCAATCTCTCAGATCTTGATCAATAGCCAATTCCTTGGTCTAATTGCTCATGAAGAGAGATATGCTTGGTCCCTGATTATACCACACACCATTATAGGTCCAAGTAGAGGGAGGATTATATGTCACATATCCAAACACCAAAATCCAGATTCTACTCTAGTGTGAGAAGGGATTTCAAGCATGGTTTCATGTTTCCTTTCCCATGGTTCCCATGAAACCCAATTGCATTCAATCTCTTTCCCAAGATAATTCAATACTAAGCATTAAGAACGAAATTCCTTCTAGCAAATCAAAGAGAAGATGAAGAGAAGAAGAATTTCACTATTATCAATCCATCAAGTACAACAGAGCTCCCTCTCTCAATGAGAGGGAAGTTAGCTACTCATAGCTCAAAAAGTACTCAAAAGTGAAGTGTAAAAGTGGATCTAAAATTGACTGCTTAACCCCCTTCTTCAGTACTCCTTGGGGGTATTTATACTACTCCAAGTAAAATAAAAGAATTACGAAAGTGAAAAAAGAAAATTAGATTTTGGAAGGAAACGAGAACACTCAATAAGCATGACTTCTCAGCTGGCATGTGGCTGACGCTTTTCTGGCGTGTCACGTGCCCTTCACTTCCAGCTTGGCATGCCACACCTAATCCTTCAAGTGGCACGCTCGTCCCTCTCTCAACCTTGGCGTGCCACGCCTTCTAACTCAAGTGGCACGCCCCTTGCCTTTCTCACTTCTCTTTGCCTCTGGAAACTTGTACTGGCGTGCCACGCCCAAGGTCTGGCATGCCACGCCCTTGCTTTATGCTTTGCTAGGCTTCTCTGGAAAGTTGAACTAGTGTGGCACGCCCAGGGTCTGGCGTGCCATGCCACTTTTGTGAGTGAGTGGTTCTTCTGTTTGGCGTGCTACACCACGAACTTAAGTGGCACGCCCCAATGCTTCGCTCTGAATGACACTGGCGTGTCACGCCTGGTTGCTCAAGTGGCATGCCCAAGTGAAGAATGGTGAGTGGCGTGCCACGCCTTCGATACCAAGTGGCACGCCCCATGTAATTGGCCTCCTTCATCCTCTCTGGAAACTTATACCAGCGTGCCATGCCCAGTCATTGCTTTTAGTCCTTTGTGCATTGGCGTGCCACGCCTGGTTGCTCAAGTGGCATGCCCAGTCTTCAATTGCCTTCAGCCCCTTCTCTGGATTGTTGTACCAGTGTGCCACGCCATCTTCTCAAGTGGTATGCCCATGGAGTTGTGAACTCTTCAAGCTTGGCGTGCCACGCCTGGGTTCTCAAGTGGCACGCCCAAGTGACTTCTTGGGGCTGGTGTGCCACGCCTTCGACACCAAGTGGCACACCATAGTGAAGGTTCTTCTTGGAATGGTGAGTTGGAGTGCCACGTCCTTTTGCTCAAGTGGCACGCCCATAGTAATTGATTGGCCAGGCGTGCCACACCCAGCTTAGTGTGCCACGCCCCTTTTGTGTCCTCTATTGTAGCTCTCTGGGATTTTGTATTAGCATGCCACGCACAATCTCTGGTGTGCCACGCCCACATGCATGCTTGAACTTCTTCTCTGGACTTTAGTACTGGCGTGCCACGCTCAGCTCCTGGCGTGCCACGCCAGTGCATTTTTGTGGCGTTTGCTTCAAGTGGCACGCCAGTTTCACACGCCCAGCTTCTTGTTTGTCTTCTACCCAATTTTTGATGCTTTTCTCATCTAAAATTCAGCACAACTCATCTCAAAGTAGTGTGCCATAATATTCATCAAACAATGCATGAATTGTACTGATCAAATGAGATTTATGCTCTTTTATGGTATTCTTTATGCAAGAAAGAAGGCTAGATGATACAAGTCATCACGTTAGTAAATACAGAATTAGCCAACAACATCCAATTTAACTAGTCACTTGAGCATTCCAACTCAAGTGTCTCCTCTTAATCAACCCCCATGTCAAGTTGGAGGTCTATTCCATTGACATGGATACCATCTTTGTTGTTTGGAGTTTGGAATAGAAAAGAGACATGATAAACAATAACTACAATTTAATTAAAAGTAAAAGTAATCTTTTGCATTAATAAATTCTGAAAATAATCCAATTGTCACTCTAAACAAGAATTAAGAATATGGAATAATAAAGGAATAAGAAAACAAACAAGAATAGTATCTTCAATGGAGGTGGTGACTCTTCAATATCCAAAGCAAAAGCATCAAACTAAGAATATGTGAATGTAAAAGAAAACCTAGAGGAAGAGTAATTTTTCTCTCTAGATTCAGATCTAAAAACTAAAACTATGCTAATGAGAATGTGTGTTGAGTCTCTGCATGTTTCTTGGTTTTAGTCTATGTTTCTGGGGAAAAATTGGGTCAAAACCCGGCCCGAAATTGCCCCCAGTATTTTCTGTTAATTCTGCAGATTGTGCATGTCACGTGTATGCGTCAGTCACACGTGCGCGTTGCTGGTCATCTTTGGCTTGTCACGCGTACGCGTCATCCACGCGCACGTGTCTGTGTGCAAAATCCAATCCACGCGTACGCGTCAGGCACGCGCATGCATCGCTGCAAATTTCTTCATATCACGCGCTCGCGTGAGCCATGCGTGTGCGTCGATACTCGCTGGTTATCTCCTTAGTTTCTTGTGTTCCTTCCATTTTTGTAAGCTTCCTCTCCATTCTCTAAGTCATTCCAGCCCTATAAAGCCTGAAACACTTAACACACAGATCACGGCATCGAATGGTATAAAGGAGAATTAAAATATACAAATTAAAGACTTCTAGGAAGCAAGTTTTCAACCATAGAACAAAACTGGGAAGGAATTGTAAAATCATGCAAATCATATGAATAAGTGGGCAAAGACTTGATGAAACCACTAAATTGAGCATAAGATAAACCATAAATTAGTGGTTTATCACTCCCCCATTGGACATGGAATTGATGTTGAGGTAGATTTCACTCAACCTCCTATTTATGACTTGAGTGATGGGGAAGAGCTAGAGGAAATTGATGAAGAAGCATGTGAGCTTGAGGAAGCTTGGTGAGAGTTAGAGCTTGAAGAACCTTGCCAAGTGGTGGAAGCCCCTAAAGGAGGATGGACGAGAGTGGAACATGCTCTATCAAGGTCATTGGAGTCTTCTCTACCTAGGCCACCATCTAATCCTTCATTTGAGTGGGTAAAACTTATATCCCTTAGCTTTATTGTCCCACTTAAATTTTGTTTGCTTGAAACGGATGGCCAACTTAGGGTGCTTTGTGGAATGAAGTGTAAGAGAAGGATGTTTGGTGGTTCACATTGTAAATCTAGGCTCATTATGGTTGGAAGCTCAAGATTAAGGAGCAAGGGTTGGACTAGTGCTCAAGTGGATAGGTCTAGGAGGATAGTTTGGTGCCTAAGTGAGAATTTGATTTGTTACCACCCAGAGAGAATTACCATGAATAACTTAAAGACGGGTGTGAAAACAAAGTGTGGGATCCCAGATTACAAAAAGAGGATGAATTTTGGGAGCTCATGGTTTTTGAAGAACTCCATCAAAACTTGGAGCTATTAATTTTGAATGATGGAGCTTATTGGAGATTCAAGCATTGGTGGAAGTTCCAAGATGAATTCAAGCACAAGCCACCTTTATGAGAGCTCCCTATAAGTCCAACTTAAGAACAATAAATAAAAGTGCTAGGTGGGAGACACCCCACCATGGTTACATCTTTTCACTTTTCTTTTTTGTACATATTGGTAAATTAGTTTAATTTCATATTTTGTTTAGTTTGTTGAGTTTATTTAGTAGTCTAGTATGTTAAATAAGGTTTAATGGTGTTTTGGTAGCTGTTTGGATGTTTGGAACGCTTGGTTTGGTAAAAGAAATTGGAATGTGTCGTGCCCTATTGTTTCCATTCACGCATACGCGTGACCTGATGCGTACGTGTGGACTGCCCTATTTCACCCACCTTCTTTTCTTCTCTTCTCTCGATTTCTTTTCTTCCTCCCTCTTCTTTCCTTTTCTTTCTCTTCTTCAACCATCATCCAATACTACCAATCACCATCTCTTTTAATTAGTTAGTTAGTTAGTTATTGATTTAGTTTGATTTTTGTTTAATTTTTTGTTTTTCATGATAAGTGTTGGATTATTAATCTTGTTTGCTATCTATTGCTACTAATTACTGATAAGATGTTATTTTAATATCATTTTGTTAACATTCATTATTGGATCTCCTTGTTGAGGTTATAATTTATTACTTGGTTTTGAATTGATCATGTTTAACATTTATGAATACCAAGTACTTTTGACCATTGCCTTCAAGCACTTTAAATCTTTTGAATTACATGTTTGGCCACCAAGTGATTTGATCTTGTTATCTATTATTAGGAAATCGTTCATAATCAATGCATTTTTTTGTTAGGTGATGCTTGTTTATGATGGATCTTTATTTACATCACCTATTTCATGCATTGAGATTTTGGAATTGTGGAATTGGATCGAAAGCTTACCTAGTGACATACTTTTGATCCTTTTAAGCTTTGTGGACCATGCTTGCTATGTGATGAATTTTGACTCCTATCTCTGTTTTCCTAAGTTGCATAGCACCCATGTGTTCCACCTCTATGTCACTTAGGTGTTGCAAACAAACTTCAATACGTGTCATTGTTTGATGTGTGAGCTCTATATTTTATTTGGTTCACTAAGTTTACTTACACATTAATCAATGTCCATTCATTATCCAATTCACAATTGCTTGATTATTTGCTTGAATGCTTTTATGCTTCTTTATTGCTTGTTCATTGTCTTAACCTACAAGTTTTCTTTGAAGTATCTCAAGCACACTAGAATGAATGAAGTATATACTTTCTTTTGTGTAATTGTGACATAGCTAAAACGGAAGTGGGAGAAAGAATACGCAGGAGCCGGTTGATCCACCAGCTGAAGGTGGCAATCCGGAAAGTTGCCGTACCCCCTTGCTCATCTCTGAATGCACCGAGGACGGTGCAAACTTTAAAGTGTGGGGAAGTCGTCTGAGCAATCGGCGTTTTTCGGTGACAAATTTCTAATCCCAACACTTTTGCATTTTATTTTTAGGTATTTTAGAATTTTTAGTTGTATTTTCTTGTTTTGCATATATATACATAATAAGCTTAGTAAAAATAATGAAATTCTTCAAGGATATTATCTATAGGGCACCCCAATTGATTTAAAAAAAATTTAGAACTTGCTTGAATTATATATTGTGGAACATGTTTTGAGCTAAGAACACATAAGCATGTGAGTTTTGAGCCTAATTGTATGGTTACATCATATAACCACTATTTTCATTATTGTGTGATTATTCTCTTTCTATGGTTGTAATCTTTGATTTGTTTGATTCTCTATGTCCATTATTTTGTGTATGAATGCACTTATATGATTGAGGCCATCGTTTCAAATAGCTCACTTACCCAAATGGCCTTACCTTTTCACTTTCATTGTTAGCCAACTTTGAGCCTATGCTAAACCCATTTATTCTTAATTTTAGCACATTACAAGCCTTAAAGTGAAAAACAATAAATGTCCCTTGTTTAGATCTTTGATTAGCTTAGGCTAGTGAGGGTGCTTATCATTCAATTGTGGGAAATTTGGGAAGATTTGGAACATTGGTTGAGGTAAAAGTGTATTTTTATATTTTTGATGAAGATCTTGGGAATTGGGTACATACCCATGCATTAAATTTGTAAACTATATGCATTGATGTTCTTGTATATATTCTAGTTGAAAAACAAATGAGAAGAAGAAAAGAAAAATAAAAAGAAAAAAATAGAAAAAAAAAGAAGGAAAAAGAAAAGCAATAAAAAGGGGACAAAATGCCCCAAAGTAAGTAATAATAACAATGCATATGAGTTGTGATCAAGAAGAGAATGCTTGAGTGTGCAAAAAAGTGAGAATTATGGGTAGTTAGGTATTTTATTAGAATTGTATAGGTTGTCATATAAGTTAGGTGAGAGCTTAGGTTAATCAAAGATTCAAATTTCAAGCTCACTTGGCCATACGCATCCTTACCTTGACCCTAGCCCCATTACAACCCCATGGATAAGTCTGATAAACCACTATTTTATGGTTTATATTTTGCTTAATTGTATGGTTTTATCAATTCTTTACCCACTTATTCATATGATTGGCATGCATTTATATTTCCTTCTTGAAATTATTACATGATTGAATACTTGCTTCCTAAAGACTTTTAATTATGTATTTTAATTCTCCTTTATCCCATTCGATGACGTGATCTGTGTGTTAAGTGTTTCAGGCTTTATAGGGCATGAATGACTTGGAGATTAGAAAGGAAGCTTGCAAAAATGGAAGGAACACAAGAAATTAAGGAGATGACCAGCGATAAGTGACGCGGACGCATGGCTCACACGACCGCGCGACATAGAGGAAATCGCAGTGACGCGGACACATGGCTCACGCGACCGCGTGGATTGGAACTGCACAAGTGACGCGGAGGCGTGGACGACGCGCACGCGTGGCAAGGCAAAACGCCAAATGACGCGTCCGCATGAATGACGCGATCGCGTGACATGCGCGATCTGCAGAATCTGCAGAATTCACTGGGGGCGATTTTGGGCCCTGTTTTGACCCAATTTTCGGCCCAGAAGAGCAAACTAGAGCCAAGGAACATGCAGAAACGAAAACAACAATTCATTACAGAGAATTCTCAGTTTTAGATCTAGTTTTTACTCCTCCTCTAGGTTTTCTCTCTACACATTCATAGTTCTTAGGATTTTATTTCTATTGCTTTTTACATTGGGATATTGAGAAGAGTTATTACCTCAGCAAGACTTCGTCATTCTAGTTTGTTTTCTTTACCTGTCTCTTACTCTTCCATGTCCTTTATTTACTTGGAGTTTCTATTGGATTATTTTTAGGATTTATTAACACAAGAAATATTTTTATTTTTAATTGATCCCTTTGATTATTATTTATCATGTCTTTCTTTAATTCCCTTTCCTATGTTATCAATTCTACATTCACAATGAGCGAGTAGTTCTATAACTTGGATGGGAGTTGATTGAAAGGAAGACCTTGAGTTGGGATGCTTAAAAGAAAAATTGTAATTGAGTTTATTGTTGGATTGCTCTCTAGTCTCTGACACCAATCTTTCCAAGTAAGCGGATTGGGACTTGTGAATAGAAATAGCTTTCCAACTTGCTTGACTTTTCCTTAATTATCAATTATCAATTAATCTTGAGAGCACTCCAACAAGAATAGGGCTTCCAACTAATCTACTCCCAGCCAAGGCTTTTATTTAAAATTACATAATTTCTCTAATTTAATTTCCTGTTATTCAACTCAAACCATTTTTTGAAAACATCTGATTAATAAAATAGGACACTTTTCTGCAACTTGTTGGGAGACGACCTGTGACTCATACTCCCAGTATTTTAATTTAAATTTTGTGACAACCTTCTAAATTGATAAGCAGATTTCTGGTTCGTTAAGAACTGTACTTGCAACGTATTCCTTATATTAATTTCTTAACTCGCCAATTTCCGCCACGTCAATTTTTGGCGCCGTTGCCGGGGAGTTGCAATAGAGTGCTAAAGTTATTAATTGAAATTTATTTATTTTCATTTTATTTTATTTTGCTACTATGAGCTGCATGTTTCTTTCGTTAGATGACGCATTCACTTCCTGATCCAAGCTTGCCAGTATTCGATCCTGAGATTGAAAGAACTATTTCACGAATAAGGCAAGCTCAGCGTCGGTTAGTCCTCTCTGAGGGCGGATCTAAAACGTCACTTGAGGAAGAAACATGCTCTCTTTCTGCTAATTCGGTTGATTTATGCGCAGGTGACATGGCAGCACCGAGGAGAATTACTATCCAGGAGGCTGGAGCCCCTGATTTTTCAATGCAACCGTTTCAAGCGCATCATCCAGCGGTGGCTACAGACTTTGAAATAAAGACTGTACTACTCAATTTGATGCCCAAGTTTCATGGCTTACCTGCTCAAGAGCCTATCAAACACCGTAGAGACTTCCAAGCAGCCTGTTTTATTGTCAGGCGTGATGGTCTAGATGAAACTTCAATTTTTTTAAAAGCTTTCCCATTCTCTCTTGAGGGAAAGGCGAGAGAGTGGTACTACACTCAACCCGCAGCAACTGTATCCGACTGGGATACACTTAGAAGAGAATTTTTGGAAAAATTCTTTCCAGCTGAAGTTACTGATAAACTGAGGAAAGACATTTCCATGATTGTTCAGGATGAATCCGAGACTCTCTATGAATACAGGGAACGCTTCAACAACCTTCTGGAAGCATGCCCCCACCATGTGATGGACAAGATAGTGTTGCTTGGCTACGTCACTCAGGGTATGAGACCCCAAGATAAGACCACATTGGAAAGTGCTAGCAATGGGTCTATGAAAAAGTACAAGACCACTGATGAGGCATGGCAATTGATCAGCGACTTAGTTGAATCTACTCGGAATCACAGGCAGAAACAAGGCCGTTCACAAGCTGTTGCAGAAGTATCCTCTAGCAGAGAGACTGCTGCTCTAACTCAGAGTATCTGTGAAATGACCAACTTACTGAAGCAGATGCAATTGGATCAACAATAGTTCAGCAAGCTCAACCTTCTCCACCACAGCAAAGCCAACAGTTAGTCCCACAGAGAGTTTGTGGAATCTGTGCTGATTATAGCCATTATACTGATGAATGTCCGCAGCTCCAGCAGGAAGATAACACCGTGGCAGCCATTCATAACTTCTATGACCGCCCCAACCAAGGGTACAATCAAGGTGGCAACTACAGCCATGGATGGCAGGACAATTCTAACCAGAATTGGAGAGATAATCCTAACCAGAATTAGAGGGACAACAATAACAGAGGAGGCAGAGATAATAAGGGAAATCAGAGGTGGAATAATAACAACAACAGGCAGCAGAACCAGAACCAGCCATAAAGAGCACCTCACCTGAGGTAATCCCAAGGACCACAGAATAACCAACAGCAGACCTCTCAGATCACTTACCCCTCTTCATCTGCTAATGATGATTTACTACAATCTATTGATCGGAGACAACAGGCCATGGAAAATAACCTTAATTCTATTCTAAATGGTCTAAACTCTACCTTGCAAGCTCTTATCTCACAGATTGGATCAATGAATAACTCCAATAACCAGCCTTTGAGCTCCAGTGGAATCCCCTCTCAACCATTACCCACCAGAACACACCTCAACTGAAGAGGTGGTGGAAGTAAAAGATGTTGAAGAGGAAGAGGCCCAATCACAGGAAGAAGCACCAAAGGGCGCAGACACTGCAGAAGACACCATTCCCATTCCATTTCCACAACTTGCAAGGAAGCCCAGGAAGCAGCTGGAACCTGATCCCAAAATGGTAGAAATATTCAAAAAGATTGAGGTAACTGTTCCCCTCTTTGATGTTATTCAACAGGTACCTAAATATTCAAAGTTTCTAAAAAATTTATGTATACATAAAGACAAAATTAACGAATTAGAAACTATTCCTTTAGGTAGTTCTATATCTGCTTTAATGGGAGGTATACCTGAAAAGTATAGTGATCCAGGTCCATGTATGGTTAATTGCATTATTGGTGGTGTGATATTTTCTGACTGCATGTGTGATTTAGGAGCATGTGTTAGTATAATGCCTTTGTCTATATATGATAGTTTGAGGCTCCCTCCCATAAAAAGGTCGGCAGCTCGTTTTATGTTAGCAGATAAAAGCATTATTACAGTGGCTGGAGTTGCTGAAGATGTATTAGTGGGCATTAAAGGGCTCACATTTCCTATTGATTTTTATATCCTGGAGATGCCCGAAAATGACTCAGAGAAGCCATCATCAATCCTACTCGGAAGACCATTCCTGAAGACCTCAAAGTTCAAATTAAATGCTTTTTCAAGAACATACTCTTTTGAAATAGACAGCCGAGTAGTAAGCTTCAATCTGAATGGAATTATGAAGCATCCTCTAGAGGATCATTCTATCCTCTAGTGTGACATCATAGATGAAACCGTGGCTGAAGTTCACCAGGAGGAATTTGAAAAGAAGTACATAGGACAAGGTCCAAGTGTGGGGACATTCTCAGAGGACAATGAAAATGCTTTACCATTGTTACCAGCTCTAGAAAACCCAGAGCCTGACCATGTGCAGAAGTTAGAATTGAAACCCCTCCCTCCAGACCTCAAATATGCTTACCTTGAGGACAAGCAGAAGTTTCCAGTTATCATTGCAAGGGAACTCACTTCTCAACAAGAAAAGTAGTTACTTAGTGTGCTGAGGAGGCACAAGAAGGCAATTGGTTGGAGTTTGGCAGACATAGTAGGCATCAACCCTCGAGTTTGTGAGCACAGAATATTCTTAGAAGAGGGAGCAAAGCCTGTCCGTCAACCCCAGAGAAGACTGAACACCACTATCTTAGAGGTTGTCAAAAAGGAAGTGACCAGACTACTGGAGGCAGATATCATCTACCCCATCTCAGATAGGAAATGGGTAAGCCCAGTACAAGTGGTGCCAAAGAAGTCTGGAGTCACTACGGTGAAGAATGAGCATGGAGAGCTCATGGCAACTAGAGTTCAGAACGCCTGGAGGGTCTGCAATGACTACAGACGCCAAAACCATGCCACTCGTAAGGATCACTATCCTCTTCCATTCATTGATCAAATGCTTGATCGCCTGTCAGGTAAATCACATTATTATTTCTTAGATGGTTACACAGGCTATTTCCAGATTCATATAGCTCCTGAAGATCAGGAAAAGACCACTTTCACATGTCCTTTTGGAACTTATGCTTATAAGAAAATTCCCTTTGGCTTGTGCAATGCACCAGCTACTTTCCAAAGGTGCATGATGAGTCTTTTCTCTGATCTTATTGAGGACTGTATGAAGGTTTTTATGGATGACTTTAGTGTATATGGTGACTCCTTTACTCTTTGCTTGGATAGTTTATCTAGAGTATTAGATAGAGTCAGTAGAAACCTTGTATTGAATTTTGAAAAATGTCACTTTATGGTTAAACAAGGGATTGTACTAGGACATGTTGTGTCTAATACTGGCATCTCTGTAGATCCAGCAAAGGTGGATGTTATTTCTAGTTTACCTTACCCCTCTTCTGTGAGGGAAGTCCGTTCGTTTCTTGGCCATGCAGGTTTTTACAGGGGATTCATGAAGGACTTTAGTAAGGTAGCACTTCCCTTATTCAGACTACTGCAGAAAGATATTGAGTTCGAGTTCAGTGAGGATTGCAAACAAGCGTTTGATAAGCTGAAGACCGCCCTGACTCAAGCTCCAATTGTGAGAGGACCAGACTGGAGCCAGCCATTTGAAATAATGTGCGATGCTTCCATCCATGCAGTAGGTGCAGCACTGACTCAACGTGAAGGTAAGGACCCCTTTGTAATTGCTTATGCGTCTAAAACTCTAGATGCCGCTCAGTCTAATTATACTATTACTGAGAAAGAGCTTCTTGCTAGTGTTTTTGCTCTGGATAAATTCCGAGCCTATTTACTTGGTACGAAAGTAGTAGTGTATTCAGACTGCGCAGCTCTAAAGTATTTATTAGCTAAAAAGGAATCCAAACCAAGGCTTATACATTGGATATTGTTACTACAAGAATTTGATTTAGAAATTAAGGATAGGAGTGGTAACCAGAATTTAGTGGTAGACCACTTGAGTCGCCTTGAGCACATTAAAGATGACTCCACTCCTATAGCTAATAATTTCCCATTTGATAACCTGCAAGCAGTATCCGAGGTAGTCCCTTGGTATGCACCTATAGCTAATTATCTAGTTAGCCGCACCTTTCCTCCAAACTTTACTAAGCATCAAAGAGACAAGCTGAAAAGCGAGTCTAAATATTATATATGGGATGACCCATATTTATAGAGATGTGGCGCTGACCAGGTAATTAGACGATGTGTACCTCAATCAGAATTCCAGTCCATCTTAGAGGCCTGCCACTCATCTGAGAGTGGAGGACATTTTGGCCCTCAAAGAACAGCTAGAAAAATCTTAGACTGTGGATTCTGGTGGCCTACTCTTTTTAGAGATGCTGCTGAATTTTGTAAATCTTGTTTCCCATGCCAGAAATTTGGTAATATATCCAAGAGGGATGAGATGCCTCAACAAATTATGATTTTCTGTGAAGTTTTTTATGTTTGGGGCATTGACTTCATGGGTCCATTTCCAAATTCTAATGGTTATTTTTATATATTGTTAGCCGTGGATTACGTTTCCAAATGGGTGAAAGCAATTCCTACCCGCACTGATGATGCTAACACTGTTGTTTCCTTTGTGAGAAACCACATTATTTGTCGCTTTGGATCCCCACGAGCAATCGTGAGCGATCATGGCACCCATTTTTGTAACAGGAGACTAACAGGATTAATAAAGAAGCATGGGATAATTCATAAAGTTGCAACCGCCTACCATCCTCAGACTAATGGGCAAGCCGAGGTGTCAAACAGAGAGATAAAGTGTATTTTGCAGAAGATAGTCAAACCTCATAGGAGAGACTGGAGCACCAGGCTACAAGATGCACTTTGGGCATATAGAATAGCATACAAGACACCCATTGGGATGAGTCCTTTCCGCTTAGTTTATGGAAAATCCTGTCATCTCCCAGCTGAAGTAGAGCACAAAGCCTTTTGGGAAGTAAAAGAGTGCAACATGGGATTTGAAACAGCCGAAGCTGAAAGGAAATTGCAACTGCAAGAATTAGAAAGCCTTCGCCTGGAAGCTTATGAGAACTCAAGACTGTACAAGGAAAAGATGAAGGCTGTACATGATAAGCACATCAAGAGAAGAGAGTTCCAACCTGGGGACTTAGTCCTCCTTTATAAATCTCGACTGAGGCTCATGCCAGGCAAGTTGAGATCAAGATGGGAAGGTCCATACAGAGTAGAAAAGGATAAACCGTACGGAGTTTTTCACCTAAGTCATCCTTCAAGCTCTGAACTCATCAAAGTTAATGGACATCGTTTAAAGCTGTACCATGGCGAGAAGTTGAAGAAAAACAAGGAGCTCGAGGTCTTCCTCTTGGAAGATCCACAAATAGCCGAAGACTGAGCTAGTGGAGCATCCAACTTACGGACGTTAAAGCAAAGTGCTAGGTGGGAGACAACCCACCATGGTATGATCGTTCTTTTCTTTATTCACAGTTTTCTTTTCTAATAACTCTTCTCCTTATTCGTACATTTAGCTTGCATCTGCATTTGCATATTTCTATAAAAAAATTTTTTTTTACGCGACGCGACAGCATCATTGACGCGTCTGCGTCGCAGGTGGCTTAGGGAGAATAATAAACGAATAGAGAGTCACGCGAGAGCGTGGCTGGAGGCGTGCCCCTGGCGCAAATCACCCCACGCGATTGCGTCACCCACGCGTCCGCATCGGGTGGGAACATTGGTCTCCCATGCGACCGCGTCACCCACGCGGCCGCGTGACCTAAGAATCGACATGAAAAGGATGCATAGCCAAAAGTTATGCTGGAGTGGTGCTAGACTAGCGCTAGACGCACAGTCCCTTCCATGCGAACGCGTGCCCCACGCGTCCGTGTCATACCCCAATATTGGCCACTAACGCGATCGCATGACCCACGCAATCGCGTCACCCAAAACTTGGCAAATTTAAGATTTCGAATAGAGTCGTGCGAGCACGAGGCTGTCCTCGCGCCAGTCGCATAAACTGTTCACGCGACCGCGTGACCGACGCGACCGCCTCAATCCATCTAGGCGCAAGTCGCACAACTTACCCTGATTTGCCAAATATCTTATCTTTTTCTCCCCAAATCCTATTTTCTCTTTTCCTTCCTTATTTCTTCCTTCTTCCTTCTTCCTTCTTTCTCACTTTCTACTTTCTCATCACCATTAACAAGGTTTTGCTTCTTCCTTCCTTACTTTTCCATTATCTTTCTTATTTTTGTGTTTTCTTCTTTTTTTTCTTTTTACTTTCATTATCCATATTTTATTTTTCTTTTCTTTTAATTGGTGTTAGAAATTTAATTGAGTCATTATTTCTCATTATATGCTTGTGGATTGTTGCAAAATTGTTTGGCAATTATATATTACTTTTTAAAGGGTTGCTTGCATGTTCAAATTATTATTTTCAATAGTTTATTCATCATGCATGCTACGTGTTTGTGAAAAAGCCCATATGGCATTATGCATTTTCTACATTTTTCTATTCTACTATTTAATGCTTGATTTTCATAAATTCCGTTTACTATTTTTTTAATTTAATTTAATTGTCAATACAAACGTGATGGTTCGTTACGAGTGATAACATATTTAACAAATTAAATGCTTGATCTATGCTACTCATGCCTTTGCCTGCATGCCAATAAACACCTTGCGTTTAATTGTCATCAAATGCACTTTCTATATTTCCATTGGTGAACTTTTCACATGTAGTCATGACCATGTGTTAACGACATCCTCTTTACCGTGCATTGATTATCACTTATACCATCCTCTTCCTTGCTCTGTCCCTTTCAATTCATGTTACTTTCTTTTTCCCTTTTCAGGATGGCCACCAAGAAAGAAAAAAAGAAAGCCACTCCCAAACCACCAGCAAGAAGAGGAACAAAAAGAGCATTAGTGGCAGAGACTTCTTCAACTGCAATCAAGCCCTCAACAAAAAGAATTAAGAGGATTATAAAGGTTGATGGTAAAGAGAAAGCCTTCCCAGCAAAAGACACTGCGCGATTTTCCAATCGCTATTGTGAGCAAATGTTCCCTATCCTGGCAGAACGGAGCTACAACAACGAATACCTTCTTATCCTTCCGCCTAATATTGCTACCTTTGTTGAGCCGCAAATTGAACAAAGACAATAGGGTTTCCTCCAGAGACAGCCAAGGCAGGTTAATCTTTCTTGGGTAGCTTAGTTCTACTTTAATTTCCACCTGCCAACCCTGCAGTCTGTCTATGTCCGTTAGAAGCAAGTCCCCATTATAGAAGAGGCCATTCAACAAGCTCTAGATCTTCCCCCTACTCCAGAAGGATTGGACGCCTTTCAAAAAGCCTCATTCAAGCGCCAGATGTACCAATTTGACTGGGACGCCATTCTCAGAGTTATCGCACTACCTGGCAGCAGATGGATCTACGGATACCACCGTTCCTGTCCTAAGGGAATATTGGCTTCAACACTTACCTTGGAGGCTCGCGTATGGGCACAGATCATGTCCCACTACATCTTTTCGAGCACTCACGAATCCTCTTTCACTGCAGACATGGCCGTTCTATTATGGTGCATCCTTACAGACCAGCCTCTGAATCTACCAAGACACATCTGGAATGCCATGGAACACGTACAGATTACGGGTAACTTACCTTTTCCTGCCTTGGTCTCAGATCTCGTCTCGGCAGCTGGAGTCTCCTACAGAGCTGGGGACACCAAAGCCATGCTTCCACGGGATGATCAGTATGTCCCTAACGGGAAATATATTAGACTTCCAATAGCCACTACTAGCCAGCCTACCGAACCGGCTGAGGACATTCCTCCTTCAGCACCACAAGCACCTACAACAACCCAATTGCTCCATCAGATACTTGAAAAGTTGGATCGGCAGGAACAGAAAGCTAAGCTAAGAGAGCGCCGTAACAAGCACCGATTCACATACCTTAAGGAGCTGATTATGGGAAAATTCAAGGACTCAGACACCCCAGACTCCACTTCCTTTACCAGCATAGGGAGCCATGATGGTCCCGACTGTGGAGATACTGCTACCAGGCCACCCTTGTTCCTGACAGATGGCACCGAGGATGGTGCAAAGCCTTAAGTGTGGGGAGGTCGGTCAGTACCTGACTCCCAGAGGTAATTTCTCTTCCCTAACACCAATAAATTAGGATTTTTAGTTAGTTTTTTCTTTTGTAGAATAGGATAAATTGCATAGTAATAGGTTAGTTGCATGCATGTTCTACTTCATTGAAAAGATAATAAGTTTCTTCTAAGACCCTATCTTTAGAACAAAATTTCACTAATTTTAACCAAAACTCTTATGTTAAAACTGCTTGAAGTTGTATTTGGAACATGATTTTTGAGCCAAAAAACACACAACCTGTGAGATTTGAGCCCAAATGCATGGTTATATTATTTAACCATAATTATTTTATTCTTGTGTGTTTACTTCTCTATGATTGTAATCTATATTTTGTTTCATCCTATATGTCCAATGTTTAATATATTTATATGTTTGCATATGATTAAGGCCATTATTTGTTTAAACTCACTTATCCAAATTAAGCCTACCCTCTCAATTACCTTTGTTAACCACTTTGAGCCTTTAAATCCTATTTGTTATGTATTTTACCACATTACTAGCCTTAAGCGGAAAAACAATTTTATACCCCAATTGAATATTTGGTTAGCTTAAGATAGAATTGTGTGTGTTAATTAAGTATGGGAAATTGTGGGAACACAAGATAATAAGGGAATGTGTCATGATAATACAATGAGAATTTGGGTACCTACTCATGTGAAACTATAAGAATTAAAAATCTATGTGCATTGATTAGCTATGTTTATTTTTATGTTTATGTTGAAAAAAAAATCCAAAAATATCCAATAAATAAATAAGGGGATAAAATTACCCCAATGCTAAGTTAAGAATTCAAAGATCAATGCATGTATGATAAAATTAAAATAAAAAGTTGATACATGAGTATGGAATGTGAAAGAAAAATTTTGGGTAGCTAGGTGTGAATTTTAAGTTATATAGAATATATATATGTTGGGTTGAAGCTTGGGTTAATTAAAGATTCAATTTATAAGCTTACTTAGCCATATATGTATCCTTACCCTTACCTTGGCCCCATTACAACCTTGAAAAGACCTCATGATGTTTGCATTAATATATTAAATGTTGTTGATTGGTTAAGAGAAGAACAAAAAAATTAGAAAGCATGATTAGAGAAGGATCGAGTGATTGCCCTATACACTAGAGAGATTAGAGTGTACATACATTATCAGTGAGGGTTCAATGCTTGAATTTCTATGTTCCCTGCTTTCATGAGCTGCCTTCTTGGATTTTTTTATCTGTTCTTACTGTATAGGAATTGAATTAGTGGAGTTTGAATTGTGATTGTCTTGAAGAGCCTATTTACTTTGATCAAGTAGACAAGAATCATATAGTTGCATTCATATATATAGGTTGCATTGCATTACATGAGTTCTACATGTTTCTACTCATTTATTTTATCTCCTTCAACTAAGCATGAGGACATGGTAATGTTTAAGTGTGGGGAGGTTGATAAACCACTATTTTATGGTTTATATTGTGCTTAATTGTATGGTTTTATCAATTCTTTACCCACTTATTTATATGATTGGCATGCATTTATATTTCCTTCTTGAAATTATTACATGATTGAATACTTGCTTCCTAAAGAATTTTAATTATGTATTTTAATTCTCCTTTATCCCATTCGATGCCGTGATCTGTGTGTTAAGTGTTTCAGGCTTTATAGGGCATGAATGACTTGGAAATTGGAAAGGAAGCTTGCAAAAATGGAAGAAACACAAGAAATTGAGGAGATGACCAGCGAGAAGTGACGCGGACGCATGGCTCACGCGATCGCGCGGATTGGAACTACACAAGTGATGCGGAGGCGTGGACGACGCGCACGCGTGGCAAGGCAAAACGCCGAATGACGCATCCGCATGAATGACGTGATCGCATGACATGCGCGATCTGCAGAATCTGCAGAATTCGCTGGGGGCGATTTTGGGCCCTGTTTTGACCCAATTTTCGGCCCAGAAGAGCATACTAGAGCCAAGGAACATGCAGAAACAAAAACAACAATTCATTACAGAGAATTCTCAGTTTTAGATCTAGTTTTTACTCCTCTTCTAGGTTTTCTGTCTACACATTCATAGTTCTTAGGATTTTATTTCTATTGCTTTTTACATTGGGATATTGAGAAGAGTTATTACCTCAGCAAGACTTCGTCATTCTAGTTTGTTTTCTTTACCTGTCTCTTACTCTTCCATGTCCTTTATTTACTCAGAGTTACTATTGGATTATTTTTAGGATTTATTAACACAAGAAATATTTTTACTTTTAATTGATCCTTTTGATTATTATTTATCATGTCTTTCTTTAATTCCCTTTCCTATGTTATCAATTCTACATTCACAATGAGCGAGTAGTTCCATAACTTGGATGGGAGTTGATTGAAAGGAAGACCTTGAGTTGGGATGCTTAAAAAAAATTGTAATTGGGTTTATTATTGGATTGCTCTCTAGTCACTAACACCAATCTTTCCAAGTAAGCGGATTGGGACTTGTGAATAGAAATTGCTTTCCAACTTGCTTGACTTTCCCTTACCTAGTAAGGGATAACTAAACAGAACAACCCTCAATTATCAATTAATCTTGAGAGCACTCCAACAAGAATAGGGCTTCCAACTAATCTACTCCCAGCCAAGGCTTTTATTTAAAATTACATAATTTCTCTAATTTAATTTCCTGTTATTCAACTCAAACCATTTTTTGAAAACATCTGATTAATAAAATAGCACACTTTTCTGCAACTCGTTGGGAGACGACCTGGGACTCATACTCCCAGTATTTTAATTTAAATTTTGTGACAACCTTCTAAATTGATAAGCGGATTTCTGGTTGGTTAAGAACTGTACTTGCAACGTATTCCTTATATTAATTTCTTAACTCACCAATTTCCGCCACGTCAAAGTCCTCATGATATTTGTATGCATGCATGAAATAATTGTTGATTATTAGATGAAAAACAAATCTTGGACAACATGATTAGAGGAGAATTGAGTGAATCAACCATATACACTTGAGTGACTAGAGCGGATACACATCCGGTAAGGGTTTGATGCTCAATTACATGTTCTCACCTATGATCATCTCTTTTCTTGCAAGTTTGTAAAATCTTTTCAATAACTCAATTAAATTATGGATTTGATTTGGTTGTTAATATCTTTAGCCCTTGTATTCATATATGTATTCTTGGAGATTGATTTATTTTGACCAAGTAGTTGCATTCATTTCGATAGATTGCATGTAGATAGATTGCATATAGATAGTTTGCATTGAATAAATATTGATACCCTTTGTCTCTTTCTTGAGTTTAGCATGAGGACCTACTTGGTTTAAGTGTGGGGTGGTTTGATAAACCCCAATTTTGTGGTTTATCTTGTATTGAATTTAGGGAATTTTATCAACTTATCTCACATTTATCCAATGAAATAGCATGCTTTTGTAATTCTCCCAAATTTTGTGCTTAAGAGTGAAAACGTGTTTTTTAGGCCTTAAAATAGCTAAATTTAATTCACTTTAATTCCATATGATTCCTTGATATGTTTATTGAGTTATTTCAGATTTATAGGACAAGGATTGGATGGAAGAAGTGAAGGGAAAAGCATGCACAGTGGAGAATTCATGAAGAAATAAGGATTTGCTGAACTCAAGGCCATGCGCACGCTTCACCCACGCATATGCGTGAAAAGGAAATTTGCCAGCGACGTGCACACATCACCCATGCACACGCGTGACCAGAGAATCGTCAAGCGACGTGCACACATCGTCCACGTGCACGCGTGATGTTGGGCACGTGACCTCATTAAAGTGAATATGCTGGGGGCGATTTCTAAGCTTTCTAAGCCCAAATCCAACTTATTTCTGAGGCTATTTCATGCAGAATTGAAGATTGGACAAAGGGGGAGCAATTAGATTAGCTTAGGATCATGCTTTAGGTAGTTTTCTAGAGAGGGAAGATCCCTCTTCTCTCTAGAATTAGGTTAATTTCTCCTAGATCTAGGTTTAATTTCTTGTTTCCATCTTGTTTTCTTTACAATTTCTTGTTCTATTGTCTTGATTTTCCTATTTCTTCTTGTTAATTTCTCATTTTGGTTACTTTTATGTTTATGCACTCTTGTTAATTTTTATTCTCTTTAATGCCATTTTGAGGTATTTCATGTTTAATGTACTTCCCTTAGTTGTTATTGTTAATTTCTTGCATTGGGTAGTTGTAGATTTATTATTCTTGCACTTTTATGATGCTTTCCTTTTATGCCTTCCAAGTGTTTGACAAAATGCTTGGTTGGATGTTAGAGTCGATTTTTTAGCATTCTTGGCTTGGAAAGGAAAATTAGGTAATCTTGAGTCATTAATACCCAACTACTGTTGGTGATCTAGAGTTGTTAGTTAATATTGTTTCCATTGACGCTAATATGTTGCTAATTCAATTAGTAAGTTCATTAGGATATTTGGATTGAGATTAACTAGTCTTATTAGACTTTCTTCGAGTGTTTGAGATAACATTGTACCTTCTCTCGTTGGGGATGACTTAATAGGATAATTTCTTGATAATTATTGTGATATGATTAGTGACTAAGATAGAAAGCCGAGATTCTCAATCCTTGCCATGCATGTCTCTCTTTATTACTTGCTTTCTTTAGTTGCTTGCTTTACTTTTCTTGTCATTTATTTGCTTGCCCTTTTATCGACCAACCCACCCATTAGATACCATAACCAATAATACGCATACCTCACTACAATTCCCTTGAGAAGACGACCCGGGACTAATATTCTCGGTTACTTTTATTGGGTTGGACTTGTGACAACAAAAATTAAGCTTTGATTGACCATTACTTGTCGGTTTAGAACTATACTTGCAACAGAGTTATTTCTCTTTTACCGAGAAGAAATTCATAACCGACGGTTTTACTCTTTCATCGCCCTCAATGCTACAACAAGTTTCCTCTCTTGAAAAGTACCCTGGCGCGCCACACCAACGCATGCCAGTAGACACACCAGTGTTGATGCCTTTGGCGTGCCACACCTTCGAGCACGCCCATTCTCCTCTTTCTGAACCACAAGCTTGGCGTGCCACACCCAGGAACGCCCACATACATGCCAACCTTTGCACTTAGCGTGCCACGCCTTTGAGCACGCCAGTTGATATGCCCATTCTATCACCTCTCTGTTTTGTATGCCTGGCGTGCCATGCCCAGGCACGCCAGTATACACACCCACTGTAAGACTTGGCGTGCCACACCTTCAAGTACGCTAGTGGACACGCCACCAGTGCTGCAACCACTTCACTCCTCTGGACAAGTAACCTGGCATGCCACACCGAAACACGCCAGTATACACGCCAACTTAAGATCCTTGGCGTGCCACGCTCCTTCAATCGCCCATGGCACACCCCTTACGCTGCACCAACTTTTCTCTCTACATTGTAAACCTGGCGTGCCACGCCCAGGCATGCTTGTAGACACGCCCGTTTCAAGCTCATGGCGTGGCATGCCACTTCAAGCGCCCATGGCATGCTCACAATGCTACCCCATCCTTATTTCTCTGAAAAACAAGCCAGGCGTGTCACGCCCAGGCATGCCAGCATACACGCCCATGTTGAGTTTCTTGGTATGCCACGTCTATGCAAGCGCCAATGGCACGTCCCTTGTGTTGTGTCAATTATCACTCTCTAGGATATTGCCCTGGCGTACCACGCCCATTGGCACACCAGCTTTGCTGTTCTAGAGTGCCACGCCCATACAGGCGCCCAGCCTTCTTGGCTTGCTTTCTTCCTCTTTTGTTGCTCTTTTCTCCTGAAATGCATGAAAGATCTAATTTCAAAGTAGTGCTCAACTAATTCATGATATAGGTTTCAATAATGCATCAAATTAATGAGAATTCATTCATTCTATGGTCATTCTTTTATGAGAAAACAAATAGATGATGCAAGTCATCAATATCTCACTGGGTGCTCTCTAGACTTTGATATAGAGACTTCCACTTTTCTCTGTCTCTTGCAGGTTTAGGAACAACAAAATCACCATGAATCCAATTGGGAATGCTCAACCTAGAAGAACCCTGGGATCTTACACAGCTCCCACTCTTGATTTTTCTAGAAGCAGCATTAGTATACCTCCTGTTCTGAGGGTTACCTGAAACTGTAAGTCGATCTTGGATGAGATCTTCTGTGCTGGTCGGAGGTAACGGGTCCGGCTTGTGTGTGGTGGCCGGAGCTGTCGTGTCCGACTTGTTGGACGGGCAATGCTGTTGATCCTTTGTCACCGGAGGGTGGTGGTACCTGCAAGGCACTCCGATGCTTAAGTTAGCAAGGGTATTAAGCAGGTATTTATGTAGAATCAGAGTCTGAGTTATACCTGGGTACTCCAGTGTATTTATAATAGAGTGGAGTGACCTTTCCGGAGATAAGATAGTTATCTTATCTTATCTTACCTTTGACTGAAGTCATCTTATCTTCAAGGGAACCGCCCTTTATCTCTATAGGCTTAGGCTGCCTTTGGATTTGGGTCGTGTTCCTCTATTTGGGCCCTTTTTGGGCTTTCTTGGTGATTTGTCCGAGTTCTTGGAGAAAAGGTCGAATAGTCCTGACCTGAAGAGGTCGATCGGCTTGTCGTTGATCATCCCGGGTCGGACATCTCGACCCAGGGTATGAACAGTGTCCTTGCTCCAGTGTGATCTTCCTTTTGAGGTCGAGTTCTTAGTCTTAGGACTTCAATCCTTCTCTGGGGAAGCCGAGCTCGAGCATTGTCGATTTCTTCTTTGTAGAGTTTTCTTTTGAATACGGAGCATTTTTTTCTTTTCCATCTTTAATTTTGAAAACAGGCGTTCCTTGCCTTGGGAACGTGCGAGGGTTTTTAATGCTCCATTAACTCCTTTAATGTTCCGTTTCTTTTGCCTCCCGCTTTCTTATTTAATTTTGAATTACAACAAAGCTTTCTCTCTTCTGTTTCTTTTTCTCTTGCTTGCTATAACTTCCCCTTTTCTCTTCATTCTTCTGTTTCATTTGGCTCGCCTGGGACTTTTGTTTTCGCGTCTTCACGCTCCTCTCTGTGGCGCCATTGGTGGTTGTTGGTGCTTCACTTTGTTCGAAAGGTGATTCCTGGTCTCGCTTCCTGTCTTCAACCTCTTCAGCGTTCATCGTCCTTTTGCAGGTTGGTTTTCTTTCTTTCCGCACTTATTTTTGAAAAGTTTTGATCTTTGTTTTGTGAAAGCTTGAATCTTTTCTGCTTTTGTCGTGTATCTAGTCAAATGTGTGCTCTGAGAATTCCTTTGCTGTGCATGACTTTTTTGTGCTTCCTGCTAGTTAGGGTTTTTGACTGCTGGTATACGCTTCTGCTTGTATCTTCTTGTTTTACGCCTTTGATGATTTCCATTTTAAAATGCTGAACCGTCTGACTTTGAGAGAAGGTTGTGCCCTTGATGATTACCTCTTTGCATGTTTAGATGTTTGATATTTTCTGATGATTTTTACGATTTTCTTCTCGGAGTGTTGCTTGTTGGAAGAGGGTTATTTTCTTTGCTGAGAGATTTGTTGGAATGTAGCCTTGTAGATTTTTCTGAGTCCTTACTCTGTTACTGCCTCCAAAGGATGCCCCTGGACCTTGGTGTGCGTCCTGGGGTTTTCCTTTTACTATTTGTATGCTTGAGTCATGTTTGTCCGAGCTGATTTCTTTGATTTTGCCCGAGCTGCTTTAGTTAGTAATCCATTTTTCTTTTCTTGCTGTAGGACTAGTTGACCATGTCTTCTCGCAAGAATATTGTTCAGACGTCCTCCAAGGTCCCTGAGGGTATGTCCGATTGGCTGGACTCCCTCGTTCTGATGTGTATTTCAGTAGTTAATTCCGAGTACCTTGTGGAACTTAGAAAACATCACCGGATCTGTAATCATAGAGATCAGGAGAAAAACTATGAACTGGTAGTACCTGACTCCGATGAAAGGGTTTGCTTTCCTTCTCTGACCCAGGGAGAACGTCCCTTCTTCTATGCCTACGATTATTTTTTCAGCCAGCTGAACATTAGTTTTCCTTTTACCTCTTTTGAGACCGACTTGTTGTGGTCGTGTAATGTAGCTCCATCCCAGCTCCATCCGAACTCCTGGGGCTTTATCAAGATCTTTCAGTTGCTTTGCCAAGAGTTGGTTGTCTGATAAACCACTATTTTATGGTTTATCTTGTGCTTAATAAAGTGGATTTTATCAACTATTTACCCACTTATTCATACTATTTGCATGGGTTTACATTCTCCTTCCTGATTTTGTGCTATGATTAAAAACATGCTTCTTTGGTCTTAATTTTGATATATTTAATCCTCTCTTATTACCATTAGATGCCTTGATATGTGTGTTAAGTGATTTCAGAGATTATAGGGCAGGAATAGCTTAGAGGATGGAAAGGAAGCATGCAAAAGTGGAAGGAATACAAGAAGTTGGAGAAATTGCAAAGCTGTCCAGCCTGACCTCTTTGCACTCAAACGGCTATAACTTTAGCTACAAAGGTCCAAACGATGCGGTTCTAGTTGCGTTGGAAAGCTAACGTCCGGGGCTTCTATTTGATATATAATACGCCATAGTTGCTCTGACGCTAGGCCACGGACCGCATGACCCATGCGGCCGCGTCTCAGTGACAAAAATCAGCGTGTTTGAATTCGTAACCAGCGAATTCTGGGCTGTTTCTGACCCAGTTTGCGGCCCAGAAAACACAGATTAGAGGCTATAAAGTGGGAGAATGCATCCATTCATGAACAAGATTTTACAATTCACAATTTTAGGAGTAGATGTAGTTTTTAGAGAGAGAGGTTCTCTGCTCTCTCTTAGGATTAGGATTTAGGACTTCTCTTAGTTTTAGAAGTGACTCTCAATCCAGGTTCAATGTTCTTTTATTTATTTTTTCAATTTAATTTATGAACATCCATGTCAGATTTAAGTTCTTTTGTTAATGCAATTTGAGGTATTTCAGTTTAATATTGCTTTCTTTTATTTACATGATTATTGCTTCCCATCTGAAGGCATTCTTATTCCAGTAGATTTGCTTTTCCCCTTTTGGTTTTGGTTAAGAAATCAGTAACTCAGGAGTTATCCAATTCAACAGCATAATTGATAATTGTTATCTTGCCAATTGAGTTGAACTTCAATAATCCCAATCTTTTCTTAGGAAATAAATAGGATTCGAAGATCAAAGCAATTTATCCCTTGACTTTCCTTTGCTTTAGTAAAGGTCAACTAAGTGGAATTAAGATTCAACTTTCATTATTATTGATAAGGATAACTAAGTCTGTACTTCCAATTTCTCATACCTTGCCAAAAGTTTATTTTATAGTTATTATTATTTTATTTTACTTGTCATTCAACTAATTTTTTACCTTAATCCAAAACCCCAATTCACAAGACTCATAACCAATAATAAGAACACCTCCCTGCAATTCCTTGAGAAGACGACCCGAGGTTTAAATACTCGGTTATCAATTTCAAAGGGGTTTGTTACTTGTGACAACCAAAACGTTTGTATGAAAGGACTTTTGAAGGTTTAGAAACTATACTTGCAACGAGGATTTATCCGCAAATTTCTAGACCACGCAAAAGTTCCTCTCATCAAAATGGCGCCGTTGCCGGGGAATTGCAAACGTGTGCCTTATTATTGGTTATTGTAAATATTAAAAAAAAGTCAATTTTCAATTTTCAATTTTAAAAATTCAATTTTCAAAATTTAAAATTCAAATTTTAAAAAAATTTCAAATTTTAAACTTCAAATTTCAATTTTAAAAATTCAAAATTCAAATTTTAATTTTCAAATTCAAAAATTTGAATTTCAAATTTGCTTTTATTTTTGTTTTTAAATTTTTATTAACTAACTATGAGTTCTCACCCCTCTCGCTTCAAGTTTGATTCCAATGTTGTTGTTAGGAATGGAAACTATAATGAGAACAGGCATCAAGGTTGGAAGAATCAAAGATGGGAGGAGCCACAAGGATTTGATCAACCCTCATGGCAACAACCACCTCCAATGGACTATCAACAACCATTCTGTGATGCATATCAAGGCAATGGCTATGGTGAGCAATCTTTTGATTATCAACAACAACCACCATATGCCTATGAACCCTCTCCCCAACATAACTTTGGACCACCAAACTTACAAGCCCCTTTCCGCCATTCACCTCCATATGAGCCTAACTCTCAACCACCATACCAACCACCTTATGAGCCATATGAACCATATATAGAACCACCCCAATTCCAACCCAATTACTCACAAGAACCACCACTTCAATATTCACCATCTCCATATCCATCAATCCAAGAGAACTATGATCCTATTTATGAAAGCCGAGCGCATCAAGAGACAAAGGATTATTTCAAGGAAACAGTGGATCGATTTCATGCAACCATTCGTCAATTGGAGCAAGCGATAAATCAATTAACTTCCCGACGTTCGGACACTCAAGGAACCCCCATGGCTTCATGTGGACAATCTAATAAAGAACGTAGCATGATAGAGATACTAGAAACTCCAGTGAATAGTACGGAACATGACTTTGTACTGGAACAAGTGGAGGAAGCCGGAATTATTGAAGAAGAAGAAGTGGTTGAAGACTTAGGAGATGCAGAACCTCCATGGGAAAGTCCAGTCATAGAACCCCCTTTCAAGACGTTTGAAATTGATGCTGAGGAGGGTGTACAACCTCCAAGGCAAATCACAGTTGAAGACTTGGAAGAGGTTGATCAAGAGATGGAGATTCAAGAAGAAGAAGCACAACCTCCCATGCCCTTGGAAAGCAATGAAGAGGTGATTGGATTGGAAGAAAGCTACCAAGAGGAAGAGGTTGAAATTGAAGAAGCTTGCAAAGAGGTGGTAATTATCAGAGAAGAGAACAAGGGAGTGGAGCTTGCAATTTCATTAAAAACACCTCCCCGTAAGTTGCCATCATCCTTCACAACATTCAAGTGGGTAAAATTCATATCCCTTAGCTTTCTAATTCCACTTGAATATGGGCTACTGGAGACGGATGGTCAACTTAAAACTCTTTGTGGCATTAAGAGTAAGAGGAAGATGGTCAGTGGCAAGAACTGTCCTGCAAAGTTCATTATGGTTGGAAGCTTTAAGTTTAAATGCAAAGGTTGGTGTAGAGCTCAATTGAATGGGTCTAGGAAGTTGTTTGGATGCTTCAGTGAGAATTCTAAAGCTGAATCACCCGGATGGAATCATGATAATCAACTAGAAGACGGGTGCAAAAGCAAGATTTGGGACCCAGAATTCATTCTGGCAATCAACACTCTTGGGGCCTTGTAACTTGCTTTAACTTACTTGAAGGATTTCTGCGCCTAGTTTGGGACCCCGGAGGTTACTGGAAATGCAAACATTGGTGGAGATTTCTGGATGAGTTCAAGCACAAGCCACCATAACAGGGAGCTCACCAAATGTCCAACTTAAGGACTTTAACTAAAAGTGCTAGGTGGGAGACAACCCACCATGGTATGATCGTTCCTTTTTCAATTTTAATTTTATTTAGTTCTGTTTGTTTTTGAATTTTATTTTATTTTATTGAACCTGAAATCATGCATAGCATTCACATTAAGCATTGCATTCTGCATTTTACAAAAAAAAAAAAAAAAACACGCACGCGACGCGGCAGCGTCGCTGACGCGTCCGCGTCACTAGTGCGTTGGGGAGAAAAGAATTGAACAGAGAGTCACGCGAAAGCGTGGCTGGAGGCGTGCCTTTAGCATAATTTGACCCCACGCGACCGCGTCATGTGGGAACTTTGGCCTCCCACGCGACCGCGTGCCATGAAAATCGACGTAACAAGGGTGTATGGCCGAAAGTTGAGCTGGAATTGGGCTGGACTCGTGCTGGAAGCCCAAGCCTTCCGACACGAACGCGTGCCCCACGCGGCCGCGTCGTTTTCCAAAAATAATCATCCACGCGATCGCGTCACCCACGCGATCGCGTCACCCAAAATTTGGAAAATAATATTTTGAACAGAGAGTTGTGCGAGCGCGAGGCTGCCCTCGCACCAGTAGCATAAAACGTGTCACGCGACCGCATGACCGATGCGACCGCGTCGATTGACTTAAAGCGCAAGTCACACGACCGTGTGCCCCACGCGTCCGCGTCGCTTGCACCGCACAGCTCAACCTAAATTGCCAACATATCTTATCTTTCTCTTTTCCAAATCCTATTTTCTCTTTTTTCTCCTTATTTCTTCCTTACTTCTTCTTCCCTTCTTTCCCTTCTCATTCTTCTTATTTTTCTTTTAATTTTATTTTAATTTATTCGCATACTTTCATTTATTGCATTATTTTCATTGGTGTTAGAAATTTATTTGGGTCATTATTTCTATATTTTACTTGTGAATTATTAGAGGAATTATTTGACAATAATGTATTACTTTTTAAAGGATTGCTTGCATGTTCAATTTAATACTTTCAAATAGCTTATTTACCATGCATGCTATGTGTTTGTGAAAACGCCCGTATGGCATTGTGCAATATTTTTAAGATTTCTTTTAATCTACTACTATAAATGCTTGTTTTTCACAAAACCCTTTTTATATTTTATTAATTTAATATAATTGTTATTACAAACATGTTGTTAGTTTGAAAGACTTGGTAATCTAACTTGGACATTGAATGCTTGATCTATGCTACTCCTGCCTTTGCCAGCATGCCAATAAACACCTTGTATTCACTTGTCATCATATGCACTAGCTATTTTCCATTGATGACTTTTCACATGTAGTCATGACCATGTGTTAACGTCATTCTTCTTTATTGTGCATTGATTACCACCTTTCCCGCTCTCTTCCTTGCTCTAACTCTTAGCTTTAAAAGTTACTTTCTTTTTCCCTTTTCAGGATGACCACCATGAAAGGTAAAGAGAAAGCTACTCCCAAACCACCGGCAAGGAAAGGAACAAAAAGAGCCCCAGCTGAGGAACCACAATCCCCATCCACTTGTACATCTCAGCATGCACCGAGGACGGTGCAATCTTTAAGTGTGGAGAGGTCGATATCGATCTCCATGGGTTAGCACTTTCTTGTCTCAACACCAATGTTTTATTTTCTTTATTAGTTCATTGTTGCATTGCATAATAGATTGCATGTGTAGTTGATTGTTTCCATTTAAGTACTACTTAGTTGAAAAATAATAAGTTTCTTTTTAGGACTCTATTTTTGAAAAATTTCACTAATTTAAATTGAAAATTTTTATGTTAAAACTTGTTTGAAGTTGTATTTGGAACATGGTTTTTGAGCTAAAGAACACACAACCTGTGAGACTTTGAGCCTAAATATATGGTTACATTATTTAACCATTAATTTTTATTCTTGTGTGTTTACTTCTCTATGATTGCAATATTTGCTTTGTTCCATTCTATATGTCCATTATTTAGTGTATTTACATGCTTGCATATGATTGAGGCCATTATTTGTTATTAGCCACTTTGAACTTTTTAACCCCTTCTATTTCATAAACCACATTACTAGCCTTAAGCAGAAAAATAAAATAAAAATTCCAAGTTGAATCCTTAGTTAGCTTAAGATAGATATTGTGTATAATTTAAGTGTGGAAAATTTTATGGGAACATGGGATGATATAAAAAAAAAAGGGGGAATTAAATTGAATGAGTTATTTGAAAATTTGGGAAGCATGCTCATGTGAAATCAAAATAATTAAATTACCATGTGCATTAAAAAAAAAATATTAAGTAATTAAATAAGGAGATATATATATATATAAAAAAGAAGAAGAAAAGAAAAATGAAAAAAATATATTACCCCAAATGCAAAATAAAAAGAATCAATGCACATGGGACAAAATTCAAAAATAAGTTTGATACATGAGCATGTAATACAAAAGTGGAAAAAATTTGGGTAGTTAGGTAAAGTATTTTAAAATTGTATAAAGTATGTATATGTTAGGTGAGATCTTAGACTAATCAAGGATTCACTTTACTAGCTCACTTAGCCTTATATATACCCTTACCTTTACCTCAGCCCCATTACAACCCTGAAAAGACGTCATGATGTTTGCATTGGTATGCTAAATATTTGTTGATTGGTTAGATGAAGAACAAGGTTTAGAAAGCATGATTAGAGAAGAGTAGAGTGATTGACCCTAGACACTTGAGAGATTAGAGTGATATATACTACCAGTAAGGGTTCAATGCTTGATTCTATGTTCCCTGCTTTCATGAGCTATCTTCTTACAAGTTTACTTGTCTTTATTTTATATGATTTGAATTAGTGGAATTTGAATTATTTTTGTCTTGGAGAACTTATTTACTTTTAACCAAGTAGGTAGAAACATTTTTGCATGTAGTTGCATTCATATAGATAGGTTGCATTTCATACATCCTACCATTCCTCTTCATCTTTATAGTTTCTCTTGAGCTTAGCATGAGGACATCTTGTGCTTAATTGAGTGGATTTTATCAAATTTTTACCCACTTATTCATACTATTTGCATGAGTTTACATTCTCCTTCCTGATTTTGTGCTATGATTGAAAACATGCTTCTTTGGACTTAATTTTGATATATTTAGTCCTCTCTTATTACCATTAGATGCCTTGATATGTGTGTTAAGTGATTTCAGAGATTACAGGGCAGGAATAGATTAGAGGATGGAAAGGAAGCATGCAAAAGTGGAAGGAATACAAGAAGTTTGAGAAATTGCAAAGTTGTCCAGCCTGACCTCTCTGCACTCAAACGACTATAACTTTAGCTGCAGAGGTCCAAACGACGCGGTTCCAGTTGCGTTGGAAAGCTAACGTCCGAGGCTTCAGTTTGATATATAATACGCCATAGTTGCCCTAATGCTAGGTGACGCGACCGCGTGACCCATGCGGCCGCGTCGCAGTAACGAAAATCAGCTTGTTTGAATTCACAACCAGCAAATTCTGGGCTGTTTCTAACCCAGTTTGCGGCCCAGAAAACATATATTAGAGGCTATAAAGTGGGGGAATGCATCCATTCTTGCACAAGCTTTCACAATTCACAATTTTAGGAGTAGATGTAGTTTTTAGAGAGAGAGGTTCTCTCCTCTCTCTTAGGATTAGGATTTAGGACTTCTCTTAGTTTTAGAAGTGACTCTCAATCCAGGTTCAATGTTCTTTTATTTATTTTTTCAATTTAATTTATGAACATCCATGTCAGATTCAAGTTCTTTTGTTAATGCAATTTGAGGTATTTCAGTTTAATATTGCTTTCTTTTATTTACATGATTATTGCTTCCCATCTGAAGGCATTCCTATTCCAGTAGATTTGCTTTTCCCCTTTTGGTTTTGGTTAAGAAATCAGTAACTCAGGAGTTATCCAATTCAACAGCATAATTGATAATTGTTATCTTTCCAATTGAGTTGAACTTCAATAATCCCAATCTTTTCTTAGGAAATAAATATGATTCGAAGATCAAACCAATTTATCCCTTGACTTTCCTTTGCTTTAGTAAAGGTCAACTAAGTGGAATTAAGATTCAACTTTCATTATTATTGATAAGGATAACTAAGTCTGGACTTCCAATTTCTCATACCTTGCCAAAAGTTTATTTTATAGTTATTATTATTTTATTTTACTTGTCATTCAACTAACTTTTTACCTTAATCCAAAACCCCAATTTACAAGACTCATAACCAATAATAAGAACACCTCCCTGCAATTCCTTGAGAAGATGACCCGAGGTTTAAATACTCGGTTATCAATTTCAAAGGGGTTTGTTATTTGTGACAACCAAAACGTTTGCATGAAAGGACTTTTGAAGGTTTAGAAACTATACTTGCAACGAGGATTTATCCGCAAATTTCTAGACCACGCAAAAGTTCCTCTCATCAATGTCGCACCTTCTCAAACTCTCTTTCTATATCTTTTTGTTTTGACCAAGCCTGAGACTACCAAAAAGAAAGCTTCTTGGGTTTCTTTCAAGTCTGCCCAAGGGCACAAAGTGTTTTCTAGGTACGATGAGTCTTTTAGGGATTTTAAGAATTACTTTTTTAAGGTCCGAGCTGTTCAGGGAGATCGACCATTTTTCTTAGAGTCGAATGGTGAACCAGCCTTCCCCTTATGTTGGCAAGAGAAAGTTGTAGTATCTAGATATACGTGGGAGATGCTAGATGAGGTTGAACAGGCCTTTGTAACTATGTTGGAAGATATTTGGGGGGAACCTCTTCATCTCGATACAAAGAGATTTTTGGGAGACCCCTCTCTTGTCCAGGCTGAGCTGGGTAGTGACTGACTTCTTTTTACTTTGTTTTCTTGCTTTTTGTTTTGGCTTCTTCCAGTTTTGTAACTTGTTTTACTATTTATTTTTCAGAGATGGTGAAAAATAATAAATCCATGAAGGCCTTTAAAAAGACGAGAAAAGCTACAGCAACCCAACATATCTCGGCTAAGGCTGTTGGGGATGGATCTTCTCATGTTCCTCCTAAGAAGCCTGTCTTGAGCACTACTGGGTCGAGGAGGGTGATTCCTACTCCTCAAGTCCATTTGGTTGATCCTCCCCAGACTTCTGCTGCCACATTTTCTCCTTCTGCCGGACCTCTTCCAAAAAGATAGAGGACTGTTGAGCATTTTAATCTGGATGCCCCTGACTTTGATGCTGTCAGGTTTGTTGATCAACAAATTGCTCCTTATAGTGTTATTCCTACTGACGATGTCTCCCTCCTTCGTCAT
The DNA here is from genome assembly GCF_003086295.3 of Arachis hypogaea. NCBI lineage: Eukaryota > Viridiplantae > Streptophyta > Magnoliopsida > Fabales > Fabaceae > Arachis > Arachis hypogaea. Next base: position 73,111,698 of record NC_092051.1, on the reverse strand, counting down.
TTGGACTTCATTACCCGGAGTAGTATTAAGATGGCACATATGGGGCAGCTTTATACCGAACTACCAGGATCTTCCTATTCATGCATCGAAGGCTTTTATGGAGGAGGCCAAATCAGAGTTCGACCGAATCAAGGGTTTGAAGGAGGAGCCTGAGGTGAAGGTGGCGAAACTGGAAAAATAGTTGGAGGGTGAGAAGACTCGGGCTACTGCCGCTGTGGCTTCTGTGAAGCTGGCTAAGGGTATGGCACTGAAGCATAAGGAGAGCTACGTCTTGACTTATGGTGAGATGATGGATCTTAAGGAGAGTTTAGAATCTGCTCAAGCTGGCTATGCCGAGCTCCAGGGTCATCTTGTAGGTAGTGTGAATGCTGCTTATGAGAATTTAAAGGCTCAGGTTTGAGTTCTTGTGCCCGAGCTTGACTTTACCCTATTCAGTTTGGACAACACTGTAGTGGATGGTAAGATTGTCCCTGATGGCTCAGATGATGAGGATGATACAGATCCACCTCCTGTGCCATCCACCAAGGCTTCTATTGCTCCGACCTCATCAACTCCTACAGCCGAGGTCGACCACCCTGATTCGGATCCTGATGTTTAGATCCTAAATCGGGCAGATGGGACTGTTGATGCTGTTCCCCTTCAGACTCATCCTCCTTCACCCCGAGATGCTGCCACTGGGGAGTCTTTGAATCCTTTATAATTTTCTTTGATGTATTATGGATAGCCCGGTTTGTGGACTTTTAAACTCTTATTTCTGTAATTGGTGGTCTCTTTGACTTCAGATATTTTAGTTGCTTTTCTTTTAGCAACTTAGAAAAAACAAAGTAGTTTTTAAGCTTCTTGGGGTCGACTTCAGGCGGCCTCTTGAGTTTATTATAGCAACTTTGTTTCTTTTGTGACATGCTTGTCTGAATCTTTTTTACACTTTTCTGGAATCTTGTGATTGTTGGAATATTGCTGTCCGACCTCTTTTGATTGCCTTTGTGCTTTTCTTTTCCTGCCTTAGTTGGAGCTAGCTTTGTTCAACTAGTCTTCTTCACATTTTATCATACAGTACTTGTAGATTGATTTTTATTGAGGTCGCGGCTTTCTGGGTCTGACTTGAGTCCCTTATAGCGCATGCCTTCTGTCGATCGATTTCTTTGTGAATTATTTTTAGTAATCCCTCGGGGTTTACTTTTTATAACTTTGTAGCTTTAGGTCCGAATTCTGCATATCAGTCCCTTCTAAGTTATTTTGGTAATCCATTTTATTTGGACCTTTGTCAGGTCTGTTTTGTGGATTACTTTGTATAACTTTTTGTAGCTTTGTTAGGCCGACTTCGTCATCTCGGTCCTTTCTAAGTTATTTTTAGTAATCCATTTTGTTCGAACCTTGGTCAGGTCTCTTTTATAGATTTCTTTTTATAACTTTTGTGATTTTGTTGGGCCGACTTCTTCATGTCGGTCCCTTCTAAGTTATTTTTAGTAATCCATTTTGTTCGGACCTTGGTCAGGTCTCTTTTATAGATTACTTTTTATAACTTTTGTGTTTTGTTGGGCCGACTTCTTCATGTCGGTCCCTTCTAAGTTATTTTTAGTAATCCATTTTGTTCGGACTTTGGTTAGGTCTCTTTTATGGATTACTTTTTATAACTTTTGCGATTTTTTTGGGCCGACTTCTTCATGTCGGTCCCTTCTAAGTTATTTTTAGTAATCCTCTTTTTTAGGGCTGGCCAGGCCTCTTTCTAGGTATTTACTTTTTATAACTTTTGTTGTGGTAGTCGACTGGTCTGACTTCTTTATGTCGGTCCATCTTTAAGTTATTTCTAGCAACCCATTTTTACTAAGACCTCGTCAGGTCCTTTCTTATGGATCACTTTTTGATAACTTCTTACATTATTCTATTTTTGTCGACTGTCATCTTGCCGATATTATAGAAATTGAGTTTGATCCTTGCTTGGTTGACCTTTGATGAATTCAGTTTTTATCTTCGTTGGTCTTTATCGTGATCGAGCAGTGAGTTTGGTTTTCACTTTTTGCCGATCTGTAGCTTTATAATCGGGCGATGAATTTTTTGCATTTTAGATTAATGCGTCTTGGTAAAGAGGATTTATAGAAAATCTGAAAAAACTTTATTCAAAATAGAAAATATGCAAATATATACATGTGGGTGTTTTTCCTTCTAAGTCAGGCAATTTTATAGATCTTGGCTTGGTGCCTCGTTAAAAAACCTTTTCAGGAAAAAGAGTGCACCTTGGCCTAATATCTTTATTACCTCTAACTATAATACCTTCTTAGGTTGTAATCATGCCACAATCTTGGTAGCTCTCGCCCTTCTAGTTTGGACACCCTGTAGTAGCCTTTTCCCAATACCTCTGTGACTCGGTAGGATCCTTTCCAGTTAGCTGCTAGCTTCCCCTCTCCTGGTCGACTTGTTCTGATATCATTTCGGATTAGGATGAGGTCGTTGTTGGCAAAGCTTTGCTGTACTACCTTCTGATTGTATCCTGAAGCCATTCGACGCTTTAACGCCTCTTCCTTGATCCGAGCTCTTTCTAGGATTTCTGGAAGTAGGTCGAGTTCTTCCCTTTGAAGTTGGGAGTTGGCCTCTTTACTGTAGTAGATTACTCTAGGCGATCCTTCTTCGACTTCCACTGGGATCATTGCCTCCATTCCATAAGCTAATCGGAAGGGTGACTCCCTTGTTGTGGAGTGTGGAGTTGTCCGATATGCCCATAGGACTTGTGGGAGCTCTTCAGCCCAGGCTCCCTTTGCATCTTGTAATCTCCATTTTAGCCCGGCTAATATGACTTTATTAGCAGCTTCTGCTTGTCCACTAGCCTGGGGGTGTTCTACTTATGTGAATTGGTGTTTTATGTTCAGGTCGGCCACTAACTTTCTAAAGCCTGCGTCTGTGATTTGAGTGCCATTGTCTGTGGTAATGGAGTATGGAACCCCAAACCTTGTGACAATGTTCCTATATAGGAATTTCCGACTTCTTTGAGCAGTGGCGTTAGCTAAGGGCTCTGCTTCAATCCATTTTACAAAATAGTCTACCCTTACGATGAGGAACTTGACTTGTCCCGATCCTTGAGGGAAGGGACCGAGGAGATCGAGTCCCCACTTTGCAAATGGCCAGGTGAGGTTACGCTGATGAGCTCCTCTGGTGGGGTGATGTGAAAATTGGCATGTTTCTGACATGGTGGACATGTCTTCACAAAATTTGTTGCTTCTTTTTGTAAAGTCGGCCAATAGAATCCGGCCCGGAGCACTTTTTTGGTGAGAGCTTGTGCTCCGAGATAGTTGCCACAGATACCACTGTGTATTTCTTCTAAAACTTCCTTTGTGTTAGAAGTCGGTACACATTTCAACAAGGGTGTTGAAATCCCTCTTTTATATTGAGTGTTGTTTATGATGGTGTAATATTGTGCCTCCCGTTTTAACCTTTTTGCCTCCTTCTTATCTATGGGGAGTGTTTATATTTTGAGTTAATTAATTATAAGAGTCATCCATCCTTGATCTAGGCCTGTTATGGCCTGGATCGTTTCTTCTTCTGAGATAGACGGGTTCTGCAGTATCTCCTGAATGAGGCTTCTATTATTGCCCCCTGGTTTGGTGCTGGCTAGTTTTGAGAGTGCATCAGCTTGAGCATTCTGTTCCCAGGTTTGTGGCGGACCTCGTATTTCCCGAGTTGTCCAAGCTATTCCCTGGTTTCGTCCAAGTACTTTTTCATGGTGGGATCCTTGGCTTGGTAGCTCCCTGTTATTTGCGAGGTGACTACTTGTGAGTCATTGAAGATGATAAGCTTTTGAGCTCCAACCTCCTTAGCCAACTTCAAACCAGCTAGTAATGCCTCATTTTCAGCCTAATTGTTTGAGGCAGGGAACTCGAACTTAAGGGAGAGTTCGATTTGGGTTCCCTGATTGCTTTTTATTATTATGCCTGCCCCGCTCCCAGTTTTGTTCGAGGAGCTGTATACGTAGAGATTCTATGCTGTAGGGATTTCTGGGGTGTCAGTAAACTCTACAATGAAGTTGGCCAGGTACTGTGATTTGATGGCTGTCCGTGCTTCACATTGAATGTCGAATTCAGACAACTCGATTGCCCATTGTAAGATTCTTCCTGTCAAATCTGTTTTCTGTAAAAAGCCATTTATGGGCTGGATGGAAATCTTATTGCTGATCCGGCTATAAATCTGGACAAGGCTGCTAATCTTCCATTGAGTTGTCGTACTTCTTTGACACAGGTCGCGCTCTTCATGTCGAGTATAGCCTGGTGATAAACCACTATTTTATGATTAATCTTGTGCTCAATTGAGTGTTTTTATCAATTCTTCACTCACTTAATCATATTATTTGCATGGTTTTACAATTCCTTCTTTATTCTGTGATATATGTGAAAACATGTTTCCTAGACCTTAAAACTGTTAATTTTAATTATCCTTTATTACCATTTGATGCCGTGATCTGTATGTTAAGTATTTTCAGGCTTTATAGGGCAAGAATGGCTTAGAGGACAGAGAGGAAACATGCAAAAGTGGAAGGAACACGCGAAAATAGAGTTTTGAATAAAATGGCAGCGACGCGCACGCATGGACGATGCGGACACGTGCCTCGCACAGAACACAAGCGACGCGTACGCGTGACTGATGCGCACGCGTGGCAAGAAAAATCTCCAAATGACGCGCACGCGTGACAGACGCCACGTGTAGAAAATTGCAGAAGTCGCCCCCAACGATTTCTGGGCCACTTTTAGGCCCAAATCCAAGCCCAGAAACACAGAATAGAGGCTGGAGAATGAGAGAATCGAGAGATACTTCTCATTATTCACAATTTTTGGTTTTAGATGTAGTTTTTTTAGAGAGAGAGGCTCTCTCTTCTCTCTTAGATTTTAGGATTTAGGATTTCTCTTAGTTTATGGTTCATTCCTTCTCAATTCCAAGTTCAATTTTCCTTAATTTAGTTTCTTTTCTACTTTTAATTGTCTTAGTGTTCTACTTTATCTATTTCCCCTATTGATTACTTATGTTGCCAAATTGATTTATGGATTCTTAGGTTTAATTTAATTTTCTATTTAATACAATTCGAGGTATTTCAGATTTATGATTGCTTTCTTTTATTCATGATATAAACAATATGGATTTTCCCCTTTTGGCTTTGGTTGAGTAATTGGTGACACTTGAGTTATTAAACTCAGTTATTGATTGAAAATTGGAATTTGCTGATTGATTTGGATCCCTCTAAAGCTAGTCTTTCCAAAGGAGTTGACTAGGACTTGAGGAATCAAATTGATTAGTCCACTTGACTTTCCAATATTTAGTAAGAGTTAACTAAGTGGGAGCAATAAACAATTCTCATCACAACTGATAAGGATAACTAGGATGGGATTTCCACTTCTCATACCTTGCCAAGAGCTTTATTAGTCATTATTTTAATTCCTTGCCAATTTATTTTCCTGTTCCCTATTTCAAAAACCCCAAAATATACCTTTTCCCATAACCAATTATAAATCATACTTCCCTGCAATTCCTTGAGAGACGACCAGAGGTTTAAATACTTCGGTTATAAATTTTATTGGGTTTTGTTACTTGTGACAACTAAACTTTTGTACGAAAGGATTTTCTGTTGGTTTAGAAACTATACTTACAACGCGATTACTTTTACAAATTTCTTTACTGGCAAGAATCTAGTTCGTCAAAATGGCGCCGTTGCCGGAGAATCGCAATTGTGTGCCTTATTATTGGTTATTGTAAATATTTTCTTTTGCTTGTTTGTTTGTTTTTGTTTTTGTTTTTAAATTTTATTAGTTACTATGAGTTCTCACCCATGTCGCTTTGAGTTTGGTTCCAATGTTGTTGTAAGGAATGGAAGCTATAATAGGAACACGCATCAAGGTCAAAACAATCAAAGATGGAAAGAGCCACGAGAATCTGATCAACCCTTTCGGCAACAACACTTTCCAAAGTACCATGGACAATGACCATTCCACGATGTATACCCAGACAATAGTTATGGTGGACCCCTTCGTGACAAACCACCTCCACCAAATTACTATGGTCACGAGCCATTCCGAGGTGCATACCAAGATGATAGATATGGTGGACCCCCTTGTAGTTACCAACAAGCCCCATCATATGCCTATGAACCACCTCCTCAACATAGCTTTGAACCACCATACTCACAAGCCACCCACAACCATCCACCTCCATATGACCCTAACCCTTATCCACCCTAATTCCAAGCCAATTACTCCTAAGAACCACCACTTCCATACGCACCATACCCATATCCAACAGGACAAGAATCAAAGGATTGTCTCAAGGAAACAATGAACCAATTTCATCCAACTCTTCACCAATTGGAGCAAGCAATAAATTGATTAGCCTCCCAATGTTCGGACATTCAAGGAACCCCCATGGCTTCATGTGGAGAATCTAATGAAAAACGTAGCATGAAGGAGATACTAGAAACTCCGGTGGACAGTAAGGAGCATGACTTTGTACTTGAACAACTAGAGGAAGTTAGAATTTTCGAAGAAGAAGAATTGATTGAAGACTTAGGAGACGCTAAACCTCCATGGGAATCAAGAGTTATAAAGGATTCTGCCAAGAAATTTGCAATCGATGCTAAGAGGGATAGTGCACAACCCCCAAAGCATGTACCTTATGAAGAAGTGAACGGAACAGATCAAGAAGCAAATTTCCTTGGTAATGATAATCATGAATCAAGCTCTCCTAGTAATGAACTTGCATTTGCAAGTGAATTCTTTGAGATTGTAGAATCTTCCCCAAGTGAATACGAAGATGATGTGGAGGTAGACTTTTCTCAACCTCCAACTTATGACTTGAGTGATGAAGAAGAAATCGAAGACTTTGATCAGGACGTGGTTGCAGTTGAAGAGGTTTGTAAGGAAGTGGAATTATTCATAGAAGAATACAAGGGAGTGGAGCTTGATAGACCACTGGAAACACCTCTCCCAAGGCCATTACCACCCAATACAAACTTCAAGTGGGTAAAATCCTTAGCCTTTGTCTTTACTTTTCCACTTGAATATGGTTTGCTTGAAACAGATGGCCAGCTTAGGGCTCTTTGCGGCTTTAAGAGTAAGAGGGAGATGGTTCGTACTAGGAATTGGTATGCAAGATTCAATATGGTTCCATGCTCCAATTTGAAGTGCAAGGATTGGTGTAGAGCTCAATTGTATGGGTCTAGGAAACTGTTTGGATGCCTCAGTGAGAATACGTATTGTGTAACGACCCAACTTCCAGCATGTCTAGATCATACTAGAAATCGAATGTTACCAACTTGTTTTTCCTTTTTGTATTATTAATTAATAAATATAAGCCTGTACGTTGTTAAAACCCCGCAAATTTTACAAGTAAATTTTTTTTAACAAGAATAATTTAAAGTCGCATACCTTCCATATATCAAGGGACAATTAAACATTCACATACATAAGACAAAAGATAACAGAATATGGAACAACACACTATAATATACATCATGTTACAGAAGTGGTTCAGTTATGTAAGCATAGAGCTATGGTACAGCACCCCTAAGTCAGTGACTCATATAGTATATACATATATGTACATAAGACGCCCCAGGGCCTGGCCTGACCAAAAGCCCTAAGCTGGCACCCAGGCTAGCCTAACTTTGATATATGCCTATTCCCTCTAATCATGCTAACAAAAGTGAGGGAGACACTCTAATGTACTGAAGTTAGACTAGGCGTCTCAAAAAGTCTCCTCAATCCTGGTCTAGAGTACCTCACGGAAAATCACCGGGCGAATGGTGATGCTCGCCTGCTGGCGCCTCACCTAGCTCATCGTCATCGGTGTCAGAGGAGATAACTATGAAGTTAGGATCTTCCTCTGGATCTTCTTCTTCCTCGTCCTCTTCTTCTGCCGGAGTGATAGCAGAGGAACCACTGCTGGCCACAGGAACCATAAAAGGATAGCTACCAAACAAAATAAAGTCGGGAGAAGGAGGTGGCGCCTCCATGATCTGATCATACTCATGTCCCTGCTGCTCATCAAAGACAGGAGGCTCGATCGGCTCAGGTAAAGGATCAAGCTCGGGTGGTAACACAGGAACACCCCACTCATCAAGGACAAAGGGTGCAGGAGGTGCCTCATGGATATGCTGGGCAGGTATAGGCTCATCAAGTAGAGGAGGTTCAGGTGGAGGAGGATAGTCAGGTGGAGGTGGCATCTGCTCCTCAAGATGAGGTATCCCAGGTTCGCCGGGGTGTAACCAAGATAAAGGAAAGTCATAGGGTGCATCAGGATTAAAGTATGCTGTCCTAATAGGGTACTGGAAAGATCTACCACGAACTACATAATTACGGATACGAGGTACCGCACAGTAGATGTAATACTCACCACGCACCGGGTCCTCGTGGATGTACGGTAGATCAATCTCGTAGAATAGGACTCCCGTGTCCATCTGTAGAGGTGTAAGGGGTAAGAACTGGGGAGTTCTTAGTAAGGTCGGGGTTTACAGTTAAGTTCGTTTATAATGTCCGTGGTCATAGAAGTATAAATAAATATAGAGTAATATGTACATAACAGCAACATAAACTAACACATGAACAAGAGAGAAAATAGGATGTAAATGCACATTCACACATTAATATGCAATCACACAGTTATGCTCAAACAAACAAGGAATAGAACAAGAACACAAGAAGATAAGCAATAAATAATGCACAAACAAGTATGATGCATGTCTGTCCCTACTGCAGGTAATGAGCTCATTTGTCGGTTTCGACCCACACCCGACGCAATCCGACCCTCCAAGTCAGATAAGGCCTTCCCAGAACTTAATCCCAGATTAAGTACCACATACCCTCTACCAAGTGCTCTCGACTTGCAGGGCTGGTATTTGCTCAGGTCTCAATATACCGCAGGTATACAAGTCAGGCCTCTACCAAGCATTCAGCTTGCAGGGCTGGTACTACTCTACCGCAGCCTGTCTGGGAAGAAACATCACAATACGGGCGTCCCCGCACAACATTCACAAGCATTGCCCGAAGGCTCATAATTCACATATAACCATACTTTCCATCATTTAGCAATCATCATAAATCAAGCATTACAACATCACAGAAAGCTCATTTTACAATTCTCTGTTTACTCTGTAAGGTCAGGTACACAGCTATATCACTTTTAACTCCTTTTCTTTTTAACTTAAACACAGGTTTCAAAATCTTGTTTCTTTACCTCATATACCTCTATATCTTCTCTTATACCTCTTCTTAGGTGTTTAGTAAAGGAAATTAGAGAATTCTAGACTCAAATCTGCCTTCCTGAGGCTTTCAGGGAAAACTGTCTTTTTATCAATATTTTATTATTATTAATAAAATAATATTATTATTAAAATAATATTATTAATAAAATAATATATTAATATTTTATTATTAAAATAATAATATTTTATTTAACTTTCAAAAATTGCATTTTGACCCCTGGACTTCTTGGAAATTGCACTTTGACCCCTATAACTTTTAATATTTGCACTTTAGCCCCTCAACTTTTGATTAATTAATTTTCAACCCAAACTTTTTAATAATTGCATTTTGACCCCAAAACTCCTTGAATACACGTTTTCATGTTTTTCCAAAAACCAAAAACATTTTTTTTAAAAAGTTCATCAGATTTCTGCTTGATTTTTAACTAGTTTTTCAATCTTTTCGGAAACCGATTTGAACCCGATTTTTATCAAACCAAAGAGAAAATTTTCAGCCATCAAATACACATCAAATAAGCATCAAAAATCATTATTTTCATAGCTGGAATGTCACGTTTTCCAGCAGCACCAACAGCCACTTCAAAACCATCATAAACATGATTTTCAAGCATTAAACAACAAGTTTCCATGATCAAACCATCACACAAACACCCAAAATCAAATCTCAAGCAACAAGATCTGGTTTAACACTTCAAGAACACAGCCAATCATTGACTAATTTACCAAACCTTACCTCCTTTGCTGCTGTCCGAGATTGCACCAAAAACAAGCTTCCAGAAGCACTTTTACGCCTATTTTAACATCAAAAACAACTTTAGAATCTTATGAACCATGAAGGCTGAAGCTTCATGATGATGAAAAGAAGGTTTTCCTCATCTTAAGGTAACTAGAAATCACGTTTTCTTGGAGCTTTTGGTGATTGAATAAGAGATCCTAAGAAAGAACATGAAGAAAACATCATTAACTTAAGGAACCACCATGGCCGAATCTTCAAGGAGGAGGAGCAGCCTTCATACCTTGATTTACTCCATGAAAAGTGACATAGAAATGAAGAGGAGGAAGAGGTGAACACTTTGGTAAGATTATATTTTTGATAGGGGTTTCGGTTTGAGAAAGAACAGAGAAAGTAGCTCAGGTGTTCATGGAAACTTCATGGTTTTCTTTCATGGTGTTCTAAGCTTTTCCAAGAACAAAAACGATAGCCAAGCTGTCCAAGGGAGGCCGTGGCTTTTGGATGATAATTATCCAAAAGTTACTTGTCAAAATATCTCAGGAAAGGATAATTACTAAAGCTAGATGTATTAGAACTTAAGTAATTACACTACTAATGGATAAACATTAAGTTACTTAGTGTAAATGACACTAGTAACTGGATAATCATAAGAATAAAAGATATATAATGAAGCATTAGCAGTGCTAAGTTCATCTAAAAATGCCGGTATTATCGGTTACCAGTAGATTTCAACCTCAGTTATTATATTACTAAACATAGATCAATATTAATCACATTAGAGAAGATAATAATATAATATTCTGAATAAAATAATAATATATGAATATTATATTAATATAATTTTTCTCTCGAAATTCGTGACCGGCTCGTCACATAGAGACTAACCACGGAAATCAGAATTTTGAAAATTCGGGCCCGAAGTGGCTCAAAAACGCAACTCTTCGCGACGTGCCTACTTAAATTAGGAGAGGTGTCCTGTGCAATCAAGCTGCTGACTCAGCAGCTTGATGACGTAGCACCTGTGCAGTGGAGGTGCTTATATGCATAGAAATTCCTAAAAATTCTATAAAAATTCTGTTTGATCCCGAAAAAGTGCCGTTTCTTCGGGGCTAGGCCGTTACAGATTGCTTACCACCCGGTTGGAACAAAGATGGTCAACAAGAAGACGGGTACAAAAGCAAGGTTTGGGATCCTGGAATTCATTTTGATAATCAATACCCCTGGAGCCTGAAAACCTACTTTAATTTGCTCGAAGGCTTTACATGCCTAGTTTGGGACCTCGGAGGCTATTAGAATTGCAAATGTTGGTGGAGATTTCTGGATGAGTTCAAGCACAAGCCACCATTACAATGAGCTCTTCGAATGTCCAACTTAAGGACTTTAACTAAAAGTGCTAAGAGGGAGACAACCCACCATGGTATGATCGTTCCTTTTTAATTTTAATTTTATTTTGTTTTGTTTGTTTTTAGTTTTATTTTATTTTATTTTCCCTAGTTTTATTCATAACATCCGCATCAGCATCTGCATTTTGTATTCTGCATATTCTATAAAAAAAAGAGCCCAGACCATACGTGCGCGTAGGCCACGCGTGGGCATCGATCTCAGATCGGCGTCTCCATCCAACGCCTAGAAAGTTGGGCTGGAATCATGCGGCTGGTGTGTGATGAGCACCAATTGGCCACGAGTGCGCGTCCATGACGCGTACGGATCATTTTTATTTACACACACCACGCGTGGGCATGCGTGACGCGTACGCCAGATTTGAAACAGAGAGTTGCGCCAAAACGATGCCGGATTCGTACGTTTAGCACAATTCTAGTCGACGCGTACACGTGCTTCACGCAGACGCGTCCTATCCACCTAGCCCTCTTCACGCGTTCGCGTCAATGATGCTTCCGCGTCATTTCAATTTTACTTCATCCACGCGCATGCGTGACCTACGTGTACGCGTGGATTTAAATTCCCTAACCCCCATCTGATGCGGAAACCCTAGCCCCAACATCAATTCCCCATCCCCTTCCCCAACGTTCCATCCCCATCTCCTTCCCTCCCCTTCTTCCATTGCAGCCAAGCCCACTACCACCGCCACACCCAGACCGCCACCCATACCACCGTCAACAAGCCCTAGCCTCACCGTCCTCAGCCCACTCCCCCTCCTTCTCTCCTTCTTCTTTTCCCTATCCCCCTTTCACCCCCTGCCCCGTTGCCAACCCAACCCCGCCGCGGCACCCTATCGCCGACCACCACCGCCCCAATGCCACCCTCCCCTCCTCGCCCCTCCCATTCTTCTCTTCCTCTCCCTATCCCCCTTTCACCCCTACCTCTACCCGAACTACCGCGGGCATCCCAGCGCCGCCGTGCCGCCCACCCGCACCACCGTACCCACACCCTCTTTCTTCGTTCAATTTCTTTCACTGCCCACCAGGTTCCACTACACTCCGATTCCTTTTCCGTTCAAGTTAGTTAGTTTGCATATTTTAATTCTGTTAAATTTAGGTTAGTTAGTTATGCATGTTCGTAGTGAATTTTAGGTGGTTAGGTAGCTAGGATGTGGTTAGTGGATTTAGTCTGATAGTTGCACCGTTCTTGCTGCTTGCTTTATCTGTTTTGCAATTTTAAAATTGCTGTGCTGTTGATGCTGCTAATATACTATTCATTACTGTTTAATGCTGTTTTGATATTATTCCACCTAAATTGCATTTCTTGCTGCAGATTGAATTTGTTTTTCTGAATTCATGTGACTTGCTAATTGTTACTCTTTTATGTACTACTTTACCGTCATATGAACTAAATTTTTGCTGCTGTTTATTACCCGGGAACGTTCAATTTATAGCCGGCATGCTGCCAAAATTTTGAAAAAAAATTTTTGCTCGTTATCAATTGCTAAATTTACCATAGAGAAAGCTGGCTGCATTTAAGAATCATTGCTTCTTGCTATTTTATTGACTCACTCGCTTGATTCCTATGAATTTACACATGGTTATAGTGTTTTTAACTGATAAGGACTTCGTAGGATTTCCTGAATGCTTGATTGAGTTTAGAATTAGCCAACCGCTTTGCCTTGCTTTATGCTTCCTGATTCATTGATTTTTTGTTTTTCTTGCTATCTTTCACTCACAACATTTATCTGGCTGTTGATTCCGCTATTTGTTTTTCCGGGAACGTTCCTCTTACTGCCAAAATACTGCCCAATTTTTATGAAACCTGTTTTCCCCATCTTCCACTCATGAATTGACTTTGGTGCTATTTGAAATTGTGATTTATATGGTTTACACCACAGCCACTTCATGAGTTGCTGGGCTAGTACTCCCTTTCCTTTTGGTTCCCTTTTCATTTGAAGTGCATTGTTGATGATTATATTCCTTTTTATGCTTCTTGCTTTACATGCTTTATCATCAATAATCTGCATTGTATGCTTGAATGTGAGCTTGCTTGTTCCTAATCCTTTTGCACTTCTAGGAACTACATTACCATGCCACTAATTCTAACCTACTTCTTTGGCTTTCAATTTAACTGACTATTGACTTAACTGACTTTTAACCCGTTTCAAGGCATGTTAATTGTTGTTTCCTGACAAACAAGCATTCTGCATCTCCTAGTTTTGGATTGTGATTTTTAAATTGAATCCTATGAATTTTATCTGGCATTCAGTCCAACATTCTACATCTATCTAACTCACTTCATTCTTTGGTTTTCATTCCTCTTTTACTCTCTATGCTTATATTGCTTGAATACTATTTGCCTTCCTGTTTTCCTGCTTTAGTTTAATAAATTGTATCCTGAAACCTCTGCTTTTCAAGATGTTAGATCCAAAAGGGAAAGGAAAAGCTAAAGCAGGCACAGGCAAAAGAAAAAGAGGAGAATCATCTACCATTATTTTAGATATACTACATGATGTTTCATGGCGCGAGAAAAACTTTACTCCGCAAGAAAAGGCAGATCAATTAGTGCCTGCAACTGATCTGATCAAGTTCGCAAACCGATATTGTGAACTGAAATATGAGGTCTTTGGGACTAACAGGCACCTATATTTGGAAAAGACCCTCAGAATTTCAGCTGAACTACAACAAAACACTACAGAACAGATAAAATAGAGAGGCTGGTTCTTTCTATAAGGGAATTTGACTGAGGTTAATGCATCTTGGGTCAAGAAATTTTTCTACAACTATTTTAAAATGACCTTGGATGCAGTACAGCTCAGAGGAAAACATGTTTTAGTTACTGAGGAGGCAATTGAAGATATCCTCTATTTCCAGCCTTAGTCAGATGAACCGGATGGTTACCAGAAGGCTGAGGAAGATATGAGGTTTATGCGTTTTGATTGGGAAGCAGTGAAGCACACACTGTCCTATGGGTTATGGGTTAGTCAACAGTGAACCCAAAAGGCATAAAAATTATTTATCTAAACGATGAGGCTCGGCTGTGGCAACAAATTCTGAGCAACTATGTGATGCCGAGCACTCACAAGACTGAGGTGCCAGCTGCCATGATTACTCTTATCTGGTGCGTGATGGAAGGTAAGGACCTGTACCTTCCCCAATTTATGCGGCACTCCATGGCTAAAGTCCATGTTAGAGGCACTATGCCCTTCCCATATCTGATTACCCAGTTGGGCCGCCGAGTTGAGGTACCCTGGGAGCCTGAGGATGAAAAGCCACCAGCCGCCGACTGCAAGAAGATCATCCCACATGGCAAGAAGTTCACAGCTCTGGGCTACCGACCACCTTCTCTTACTGCCTCCGCTGACACCGCCACATCTTCTGCTGCCCCTTCAGCACCTGCTGCACCACCCACACCCACGGCACCCTCACCTGCATCAGAGCCCATTTACCACCTAGTGCACCGACTATTCGAGCGTCTAGATCAGATGGAACGCCGTAACCAGCATCGATATGAGCGGTCTGAGCGTCGCAGCAAGCGATGCTACGAGCATTTAAAGCTGATGATCAGGTCGGGAGACACTGACATTCCCTCCGAGCCTGACACACCATCAGAGCCATCTGAGGAGGAGGCGGATGAGTAGGAGGACGATGCACGGGCAGAGGATGAGCAGTCCGAGCACCAGCAGGCAGCGCCCCAGCATGAGGAGTCCCAGCAGATACAGCCGGCAGATCCACAGGTCCCTATACAGACAGAGCCTCCAATTCAGTAGGCAGATACCCAGGCACCCACACACCCTACAGAGCCAACAGAGCACCTTTCCGAAGACGACGCTTCTTCACACCCCGCATGATTGAGCATCGAGGACGATGCTATTATTTAAGTGTGGGGAGGTCGCCATCTCTGGAAAATCTTATTTTGGTGAACTACTTTCGGACTCTTTTTCAACCTAATTTATTTCTTTTTCTGTATTTTTATTTATTTTATTTTATTTTATCTTATTCTTCTTCCCAGTACTTGCACATTTTATTATGCTGTATTTATGTTTATTTCTACTTTATTGCACTTTGGGCTGTATATATCTTAGATATTTAGCTTAATTTGCAGTCTTAGCTTATTAGTTGTGATATAAAAAATATGAATTATTTAGTTTAGTTTACCCCTTTTAGCATATGAGAATTTGGTTTAATTAAAAATATAGAGTAAAATAGAAATTTTTAGTTTTTTATAATGACAACAAACCACTTAGTATATATATATATATATATATATATATATATATATATATATATATATTGCAATAAATGTTGGTAAATTGATAACATTTTTCGAAGAATATACTTGTTTTTATAAGAGCCATTTAAAGATTCACATTGAGTTGAATGGAAACTCTTTATTTCTACTTGCATGATGTACATAACTAATATATGGTTTGCGAGCCAAAGAACACACAACCCGTGAGTTTTTTAGCTTAATTACATGGTTACATTGTTTAACCATACATATTTTCTTTCTTGTGTGTTTTCTTCTCTATGCTTGCAATCTTTACTTTGTTCCACTCTATATGTCCAATATAGAATGAATTTACATACTTGCATATGATTGAGGCCATTACCTGTTTTTGCTCACCTATCCCAAATAAGCTTACCTTTTACGTCACCCTTGTTAGCCACCTTGAGCCTTTTAATCCCCATTTATTTTGTTCCATAACCACATCACTAGCCTTAAGCAGAAAAACAAATTAAATATCCCAAATTGGATCCTTGGTTAGCTTAAGATAGAGATTGTGTATCCACCAAGTGTGGGAAAACTGTGGGAACATGGGATGATAGGAAAGGCATTCAAGTGATAAATTACCTGGAATTTGGGTGCATGCCCATGCGAGACTTGAATGCACATAGGATAAAATTAAGTAAATAAATAAATAAGGAGACAAAATTACCCCAATAATGAGTTTAGTAAAAAGATTAATGCACATAGGATAAAATTAAAAATAATTTGATGCATGAGTATGTGATAAGAAAGTTGGAAAATTAAAATTAAAAATAATTTAAAGAATTGTATAAGAGTTTGTATATGTTAGGTGAGATCTTAGACTAATCAAGGATTCAATCTATAGCTCACTTAGCCTTATATATATGCCCTCACCTTTACCTTAGCCCCATTACAACCTTGAAAAGACCTCATGATGTTTGCATGTGTACATTAAATATTTGTTGATTGGTTAGATGAAGAACAAAGTTTTAGAAAGAATGACTAGAGAAGAGTAGAGTGATAAACCCCAAGCACTGAGTGATTAGAGTGTATATACAAATCCAGTGAGGTTCAATAGCTCATTTCTATATATCCATGTTTGATCATTGCTTGTCTTGCAAGTTTGTGAACTCTTTTGATTTACTCAACTCAATAGTGAATATGTTTTAATATGGCTTAGCTCTTGGTTGTGCATATATGATTCCTTGAAAAATTTGACTCAATTTGACCACATGTAAGCTTTGTATATCTAAGTGGATAGTAATTAGAGTTGCATAGATTCCACCATTCTACCTTCACTCTTTTTCAGTTTCTCTTGAATTTAGCATGAGGACATGCTAATGTTTATGTATGGGAAGGTTAATAAACCACTATTTTATGATTCATCTTGTACTCAATTGTGTGTTTTTATCAAATTTTCACCTACTTATTCACATTATTTGCATGGTTTTACAATTCCTTCCTTATTCTGTGATATATGTGAAAACATGTTTCCTATGCCTTAAAACTGTTAATTTTAATTATCCTTTATTAACATTCGATGCTGTGATTTGTATGTTAAGTATTTTCAGGCTTTATAAGGCAGGAATGGCTTAGAGGACAGAAAGGAAACATGCAAAAGTGGAAGGAACGTGCGAAAATAGAGTTTTGAAGAAAATGGCAGCGACGCGCACGCATGGACGATGCAGACGCGTGCCTCGCGCAGAACACAAGCGACGCATACGCGTGACTGACACGCACGCGTGGCAAGGAAAATATCCAAATGACACACACGCGTGACAGATGCCATGTGCAGAAAATTGCAGAAGTCGCCCCCAGCGATTTCTGGGCCCCTTTTTGACCTAAATCCAAGCCCAGAAACACAGAATAGAGGCTGGAGAATGAGGGAATCGAGAGACACCTCTCATTATTCACAATTTTAGGTTTTAGATGTAGTTTTTCTAGAGAGAGAGGCTCTCTCCTCTCTCTTAGATTTTAGGATTTAGGATTTCTCTTAGTTTTTGGTTCATTCCTTCTCAATTCCAGGTTCAATGTTCTTTAATTTAGTTTCTTTCCTACTTTTAATTGTCTTAGTGTTCTACTTTATCTATTTCCCCTATTGATTACTTATGTTGCCAAATTGGTTTACGGATTCCTAGGTTTAATTTGATTTTCTATTTAATACAATTCGAGGTATTTCAGATTTATGATTGCTTTTTTTATTCATGATATAAATAATTTGGATTTTTCCCCTTTTGGCTTTGGTTGAGTAATTGGTGACACTTGAGTTATCAAACTCAGCTGTTGATTGAAAATTAGAATTCGCTTATTGATTTGGATCCCTCTAAAGCTAGTCTTTCCAAAGGAGTTGACTAGGACTTGAGGAATCAAATTTATTAGTCCACTTGACTTTTCTTTATTTAGTAAGGGTTAACTAAGTGGGAGCAATAAACAATTCTCATCACACCTGATAAGGATAACTAGGATGGGATTTCCAGTTTTCATACCTTGCCAAGAGCTTTATTAGTCATTATTTTAATTCCTTGCCAATTTATTTTCCTGTTCCCTATTTCAAAAACCCAAAATATACCATTTCTCATAACCAATAATAAATCATACTTCCCTGCGATTCCTTGAGAGACGACCCGAGGTTTAAATACTTCGGTTATAAATTTTATTGGGTTTTGTTACTTGTGACAACCAAACTTTTGTACAAAAAGATTTTCTGTTGGTTTAGAAACTATACTTACAACGCGATTACTTTTATGAATTTCTTTACTGGCAAGAATCCAGTTCATCACCTGGCATTTATCCAGATTTGCCTCGATTCCTCTTTGTGTGAGTATGAAACCCAAGAATTTGCCAGCTTCTACTGCGAAGGTGCATTTTGCAGGGTTAAGTCGCATGCCATGCCTTCTTATAGTGTTGAATACTTGGGTGAGGTCAGACAGTAATGATTCCTCGCTTTGTGTCTTTACTAACATGTCATCCACGTATACTTCCATGACCTTCCCGATATGGTCTGTGAAGACTTCATTCATTAATCTTTGATAAGTGGCTCCTGCATTTTTGAGTCCGAATGGCATGACGATGTAGCAGTAGTTTGCTTTTGGGGTTAAGAATGAGGTTTTTTCTTGATCGGGCGGGTACATCGGGATTTGATTGTATCCCGAATAGGCGTCCATAAACGAGAGGTATTTGTATCCAGAGGAGGCATCCACCAGAGCATCAATACTTGGGAGTGGATAAGGATCTTTTGGGTAAGCTTTGTTGAGATCAGTGTAATCAGTGCACATCCGCTACTTCCCATTTGATTTTTTCACCAAGACGATGTTGGCTAGCCATAGTGGGTACTTAACTTCTCTTATGAATCCTGCCTCTAGTAGAGCTTGTACCTGTTCTTCCACAGCTTGGGATTGTTCTGGTCTGAGCTTTCTATGTTTCTGTTGTACTGGCCGAGATCCTGGGTAAACTGCCAATTTGTGGCATATTAACTTGGGGTCTATGCCCGGCATGTCTGTGGCCTTCCATCCAAAGAGGACGACATTGTCTCTTAAGAACTGTATGAGGGACTCCTTTACGTCTCCTCTTAGGATTGTGCCAATATTGGTTGTTTTATCTGAAGTATCTCTGATTTGGACTTTTTCTGTCTCCCCTTCAGGTTGTGGACAAAATTCTTCCCGCCCTCGAACTCTCCCGAGTTCAATGATGTGGATTTCTTCTCCTTTGCCTCTGAGGTTCAGACTTTTGTTGTAATAGCGGCGCGCTGTCTTCTGGTCTGCTCTTACCGTAGCGATCCCTTCTGTGGTTGGGAACTTCATGCACAGATGTGGAGTTGAGACTACTGTGCCGAGCTGATTCAGCATTGTCCGACCTATCAAGGCATTGTAGGCTATACTCACGTCGACCACGATGTAGTCTATGTTGAGTGTCTTTGACCGGTTTCCCTTTCCAAAGGTTGTGTGCAGTGAGATGTATCCAAGTGGTTGGATTGGAGTATCTCCCAACCCGAATAAGCTGTTTGGATATGCTCTGAGTTCTTTTTCCTCTAGGCCGAGTTTGTCGAAGGCGGTTTTGAATAGTATGTCAGCCGAGCTTCCCTGGTCCACCAATGTGCGGTGGAGATTAGTGTTGGCCAATATGATAGTGATGACCATGGGATCGTCATGTCCCGATATGATGCCGGCTGCGTCCTCTTTGTTGAAGGTGATAGTGGGGAGGTCGGGTGCTCCTTCTCCTCCCTTGATATGATATACTTCTTTTCAGAGGTCTTATGCGAGATAATTTGGAGATTCCTGCTCCCGCAAATCCTCCATGTATCATGTGGACATGTCTCTCCGGGGTACGAGGTGGTTGTTCAGTTCATCTAACCTCTTCGTCCCTTCTTCTTTTTCTAGGCTCTTCTGTTTTGCTTGCTAGGTACCGATCTCGTCTCCCTTCTCTCACTAATTTTTCGATGACATTCTTCAAATCGAAGCACTCGTTGGTGGGATGTCCATAGATTCGATGGTATTCACAGTATTTTGTCCGATTTCCTCCTCCTTTCTTGCTTTTGAGTGGGCGAGGTGGAGGTATCTTTTCAGTGTGGCATACTTCTCGGTAGACATCTACAAGAGACACTCGAAGAGGTGTGTAATTGTGGTATTTTTTGATCTTTTCTCCGTGCTGATCTTCTTTTTTCTTGTACTCTTTATCTTTATCTCGGGAGGAGTAGGAGAATCCGGACTTTGAAGTCTCTCCTAATCGGGAGTTTTCCTCCATGTTGATGTACTTTTTTGCTCGTTCTTGCACTTCATTCAGAGATGTGGGATGTTTTTTAGATATGGAGTGACTGAAATGTCCCTCTTGCAAGCCATTGATGAGACCCATAACGGATGCTTCTGTTGGTAAGCTTTGTATGTCCAAACATGCCTTGTTGAATCTTTCCATTTAGCTACGAAGACTTTCTCGATCCCCTTGCTTGATCCCTAGTAAACTCAGGGCGTGTTTAGTTTTGTCCTTCTGGATGGAGAATCTGGCTAGAAACTTTTTGGCTAAGTCATCAAAGCTTCAGATGGACATGGGGGGTAGATTGTTGAACCATTTATATGCTGTCTTCATCAAGGTAGTTGGGAAGGCTTTGCACCGAGTTGCATCTGAGGTGTCGGTGAGATACATTATACTTCTGAAGTTGCTGAGATGATGGCTGGGATCTGATGTACCGTCGTACGGAGTCATGTCAGGGGGTTTGAAGTCATTCGGGATTTTGGCCTTCATGATCTCTTTGGTGAAGGGGACTTGGTCCTTGTGGGAGCTATCTTCGTGGCTGGATCGAGTAGTTTTAGCTTTGAGATCGGCTTTGAGCTTTAGGAGCTTATCCTCTAATTCGTGACGTCGCCTAGCTTCCCTTCGTAGGTCTCTCTCCGCTTCCCGTTGATACTCGACCTCTTTTTCGAGTTATTTTAGACGATCCTGAAGTGCCTCCATGGCTCCCGTGTTTGGTGAATTATTGTCTTTGTTAGGTTGAGAAGTATCGTCCAGTGTAACCTCCGCGTTCTTATGTGGCGTTCTGTTCTTCAAATCAGAGTTGTGGTCGTTGTCAAGGTTGTCCGCCATGATGATGGGATGACTTCCAGGTTCTCGGTAACGGCGCCAATGTTTCGAGGGGTTACCTGAAACTGTAAGTCGATCTCGGACGAGATCTTTTGTGCTGGTCAGAGGTAACGGGTCCGGCTTGTGGGTGGTGGCCGGAGCTGTCGTGTCCGACTTGTTGGACGGGTAATGCTGCTAATCCTTTGTCACCGGAGGGTGGTGGTACTTGCAAGGGACTCCGATGCTTAAGTTAGCAAGGGTATTAAGCAGGTATTTATGTAGAATCAGAGTATGAGTTATACCTGGGTACTCCAATGTATTTTTAATAGTGTGGAGTGAACTTTCTGGAGATAAGATAGTTATTGTATCTTATCTTACCTTTGAGTGAAGTCATTTTATCTTCAAGGGAACTGCCCTTTATCTCTATAGGCTTGGGCTGCCTTTGGATTTGGGTCGTGTTCCTCTGTTTGGGCCCCTTTTGGGCTTTCTTGGTGATTTGTCTGAGTTCTTGGAGAAGAGGTTGGATAGTCCTGACCTGAAGAGGTCGGTTGACTTGTCGTTGATCATCCCGGGTAGGACATCTCGACCCAGGGTATGAACACCTCCTATTGGAGTAGATTATTTTGAGCTTAACCCAGAGTTGATCTTCTTAGTGCAACAAAATTGCCAGTTTCTTGGACTCCCACAGGAAGTGTAACACCCTAATTAGCCTAAGCCTTACCTCGTGTCATAAAGCAAAGGCTAATCAGAGGTTATGACAGTTCTAAGCATATACATATAAAATATAGAAGAATAATATAATGTCTAGAAGCCCGATGAAGGATATAGCTCAAAAACTAGGATTTGAAAAGCGTAAATCGTACTAACGAACGACTAGCTTAAAGCACAAGAAACAGATAAGATACAACAAAATATAAGTATATTATATCATAGGAAACTAGCCTCGACTAACGAAGTTTAAGACGGCTAGCCATACCCAAGTATACAGAATCATATAAAAACCTAACAGTTTAAAAATAGCTTATACAAGTTTTTCTCTGATAATACAAGCCTCTAGGCTAAACAAAATACAAAAGAGAGATGTATAAATAGATAAACCAAAAAGATTCCAAAAGAATCCAAGATCCTCCACTCCTGTCACCATCCAAAGCAACTCACCGAGGTGGGTTGCGACCTGCATCTGAAAAACACAACAAAGATATGGTATGAGAACCGGAGGTTCTCAGTACGGTAACAGTGCCCAGTGATGTAGGATATAAGACCCCGGGACGCCAAAGGCAATCCTAAGCTCCATATCCATCACAACATTCAAGCTTAAAGCATTCTAAAACAAATAAGAATAATATAAACCTCATCATAAATAAACCAGGTGATCTATCTTAAGGGAGTTCTAATTCTAAACAAACACCGCTGTCCCACAGCCTTCACCAACCTATCCTCCATGCGATCCCATCGCCACCGCCTTCCGAACCTCCTCAATCCCAGTAGAAAGCACAATTAATAACAATGCAAGTAATTCACAAGTAACAGCATACAAGGCAAGTAGATCAGGTAGGCAATTAGACATGTTATTCAATTAGGCATACAATTACGAGTCGGAAAAGCAAACACACAGGTAGAAAATGCATATGATGAATGCCTGCCCTACTGGCTGTGATATCAGATTGTCAGTTCAACTGCC
The DNA here is from genome assembly GCF_003086295.3 of Arachis hypogaea. Taxonomy (NCBI): domain Eukaryota; kingdom Viridiplantae; phylum Streptophyta; class Magnoliopsida; order Fabales; family Fabaceae; genus Arachis; species Arachis hypogaea. Next base: position 73,088,868 of record NC_092051.1, on the reverse strand, counting down.
AACCCGACACATCTCCATGGAGACGTCGCCCTTCAGATTTCTCATATTGGAACCCCCAAGATATAGTGCCCGGATAACTGTCAAGGTACCGGTGCCTGCACGCTCTATAAGTCCGAATGGATGCGAGCAGGATACTCTTGCCACAGACCTCACATCTCAACGCAAGCGGGATGAACCACCGCCCTTACGCCGTCACCGCTACCTCGACAGGCGGGATCCAACCGCCGTCCCTGCCAGGCGCATAGCGTCTCATATTCTCAGTAAAAACAATATTTCAGTGGTTTTCAGAAAATATTTTCAGTATACAGAGATCCATCGTTTCAATCCGAGTCCTCGATTCATCTCAACCACTGTCCATTTCACTCAGTTTCCAAGGTCAAAAGTTCATCTTTCCATATCTCGTATATCACTCATCCTCCACCCAAGGTCAAATCATTCTCAGCACGCCAGAAACCTAGGCCTCCATTTTCTAATTTATCATAAAACCATGTTCTAGAAACTTAAGTTACATCCTATGTTCCAATACTCAAAATTAAGTCCATCACTTTTAAAATGGTGTTTTAGAAGCTTTCAACCATGTTGGGAAGATAGAATAGTTAAAAACAAATAAAATTTTGAGAAACAGGACGTGTGCGGCCGCACAGGGGTCTGTGCGTGCGCACACTCCTGAGAGTTTTGAAATGTGTGCGTACGCACAAGTGTCAATTTTTTCAAGGATCTGTGCACTCGGACAACCTGTGCCAGCGCCCCCAACAGACTGACCTTCCCGACGTGTGCGTCCGCACAGGTTGAAGCTTTTCCTTAGATGTGTGCGCGCACAAGCTGTGCTGGCACTGCGAATAGAACGCACTTCCCTGCCTATGCGTGCGCACAGACGTGTACGTCTGCACAGGTTGAAATATTTGTAGGGTGTGCGTCCGCACGAGGGTATGCGCTCGCACACATCAAAAATCATGAAATTCTGCAACTTTGCAGAATTTCAGATTTTTAACACCAACTTTGAAGGATCATAACTTCCTCTACAAAATCCCAATTTTCACAAATTTTATATCGATCTAAAGAGTTTTCAAATATCTTTAATTATAAATAAATTTCAATCAATTTCAAAAATCAAGGCAAAACTTATGATCGAGCAAAGTTCACCAAAAACTCAATTTTACCAAACTTTACAATTTACACAATTTCTTACCGTACACATCCCAAACCATACTATACCATCCAAAACTCCATTTTTCATCAAGATGTACCTATTGTATCATAATACACCAACCTTACCACATTCTCCTTCTCATTTCATTATTTACAATTCCAACATCAACCATATAACACTTATGATCAAAATCACCACACACTCACCATTTCATAAATCATCATACTACAATTATCATAAGGAACCAACTTCCAATCCACACAATCATTCAACATCAACATATCATTAAAATTCATCACAATCAACCCAAAAATCATCAATTCATCATCATATAACACACCAACCATCATTTTAGTTCAACCTATCTTATTGGTCACTAGCCTATGTGTCCATGAATATTATATACTACATAGAGGAAACCGAAACCATACCTTAGTTGATTCCCCTTTATGCACCCAAATTCCAACTTAGCACAAACAAGCTTCCAACCACAATCCAAGCTTTCAAATCCACTCCAATAAGCACAATTAAGTTCCAAGAGCTCCCAAAGCCACAATAACCAAACTATATACATATAAATCACCTCAAATCAACCTAGGGTTCCAATTAAACATAAATTCACAAGGGTTTAGTGGCCCTTACCTTCTCCAACCGATTTACTAGCAAGAATCCAAGGCTAAGCAAGGATTAGAGCAAGCCTAAACACCAAGAATCACAAAAACTCATTTAATCAAAAACCCTATAAACACGAAATTTTGAGGAGAGAAACTGAGAGAGATTCGAGCTTTCCTTACCAGTTTTTTATATGGCTTTTGTAGAGCTCTTCACAAGAAACACGTAGCCGCTGACGGCATGCAAATCGGAGCTCTCTAGCTCAAGATATGAGCTTTGGAAGAAGATGATGAATAGTGCTCACTTTCTTCTCCACTTCTCCTTTCAATTTCTGATTGTGTGCTTTTTAGTGTGTTGTGATGCTGGTTGGTTCATTAATTGAGCCTTTTATATGTTGGGATTGGGCCCAACTTGGGCCCGGTCCAACCCGTTAGCGTCTTTAGCCCGTTTGGCCCAACTTCGGGCCAAACCTTTAAAATTAACGCCCGGTTTTCTATTTCTAACATTTTTCTAATGTTTTTGCCGGTTTTTACTTTTTCTCATGCGGTACAGGGCAAACTTGAACCGGTTCAACCAATTCAACTGTCGGTTCGTGGTTTTTCACGGTTTTTCGTAGAAGGCACATCTTTCGACTCAGAAAAACCCACTGAGTCCAAAAATCACCTTTAAATCCTCAAATTCTCACTCTAACTTTTCGGAATCTAATTTGGGAAATATTAATTACTAAACTAACCGGTTGATTAGTTGCGGTTCTTACATTCTTCCCACTAAATAAGGAATTTTGCCCTCAAAATTTGAATTACCTGAGAAAAGTTCGAGATAATCCTTTCGCATTTCAGATTCCAATTCCCAAGTGTGCTCTTCTACTCCTGCTCGCTCCCAAGCAACTTTAACCAATGGGACATCTTTTCCTCGCAGCTTCTTCACACTAGTGTCATCGATTCTCACTGGCGTTACTTGAAAAGTTAAGTTCTCCTCCAACTCAACTGACTTAGGCTCCAACATATGAGCCGCATCCGACGTGTACTTACAGATCTGTGACACGTGGAATACGTCATGTGAGTTAGACAGATGAGGTGGCAAAGTGACTTGATACGCCACCGGCCCGAATCTCTTTAGAATCTCAAATGGTTCTATGTATCTTGGGTTCAACTTCTTGGTCTTGATTGCTCTTCCAATCCCAGATGTCGGTGTAACCCTAAGGAATACGTGTTCTCCTACTTCAAACTCTAACGGTTTCCTTCTCTGATCTGCATAACTCTTTTGTCGGCTTTGAGCAGTTAAAATCCTTTCTCGTATTCTCTTAATCTTCTCAGTAGTCTCTGCTACCACATCTGGACCCAATACACTTGCTTCACCAGATTCATACCAACAAAGTGGAGACTGGCACTTCCGTCCATACAAAGCCTCATACAGAGCCATCCCAATGCTAGCATGAAAACTGTTGTTATATGCAAACTCCACCAACGGCATGTAACGATCCCAACTTTCGGGTTGATCTAACACACATGCTCTCAGCATATCCTCCAAGGTTTGAATAGTCCTTTCCGACTGTTCATCAGTTTGTGGATGGTATGCGGTACTGAGACGTAGCTTCGTACCGAAAGCCCTTTGGAAGGCTCCCCAAAACCTTGAAGTGAATCGGGTGTCACGGTCCCATACTAGGCTCGACGGCACACCATGTAATCTTACTATCTCCTTGACGTATAATCTTGCTAACTCTTTCGTAGAACAGTTCACTCTTATAGGCAGAAAATGAGCGGATTTGGTTAGGCGATCCACGATCACCCAAATCGCATCAACTCCCGACCTAGTCCTCAGTAAACCGGTCACAAAATCCATAGCAATTCCTTCCCACTTCCACTGAGGAATCTCAAGTGGTTGTAACATTCCTAACAGTTTCTGATGCTCTATCTTCACTTTCTGATAAGTCAAACATTTGGATACCACGGTTGCCACATCATCTTTCATCCCAGGCCACCAGAACATCCTCTTCAAGTCATAATACATCTTCGTACTTCCGAGATGGATAGAAAACCCACTGTTGTGAGCCTCCGACAGCAAGTCTCGCCTCAAATTCCCAACATCCGGTATGCAAATTCTTCCCTTGTATCTCCATAATCCTCCATCATCTTTAGTGAATTCTTCGCGCCTCTTATCACCAATTGGTTGGAACAATTGTTGAAGCTTTTGCTCATCTTGCTGAGGCCTTTGTATTTCTGATTTAAACGTGCTTGAGATTTGTAACTGGTTCAAACAAGCTCTTCTGGCAACTTCACCAATATCCAGCTTAAGATCCACAAATTTATCCACTGGCTCCTCTTCCTTAATCCTCATCCAAGCTATCGTTAGAGATTTCTGACTCAAAGCGTCTGCTACCACGTTCGCCTTTCCAGGGTGATAACTCAACTTAAAATCATAATCTTTAAGCAATTCCATCCATCTTCTCTGGCACATATTTAGCTCCTTCTGATCAAAGATATACTTGAGACTCTTATGATCAAAAAAGACACTAAACCTTACTCCGTACAAGTGGTGTCTCTAAATCTTTAATGCAAACACAATCGCCACTAATTCCAAGTCATGAGTGAGGTAATTCACCTCATGCGGTCTCAGCTGGCGCGATGTGTAAGCCACCATATTCTGATGTTGCATCAACATGCAACCTAAACCTTTTAGTGACGCATCACAATATACTTCAAACGGTTCATGCGGTTCCGATAAGATTAGAACAGGTGCTGAAGTTAATCTCTGCTTTAACGTCAAAAAACTCTCTTCACACCCCGACGTCCACACGAATGGCACTTCTTTCCTTGTCAATTTTGTCATTGGTAGCGCAATCCGGGAAAATCCTTCGATAAATCTTCGGTAATATCTGGCTAAACCCAAAAAGCTTCTGACTTTCGTCACAGTCGTCGGTCTTTCCCATTTCATCACCGCTTCTACCTTAGAAGGATCTATAGCTATTCCTCCTTTACTCACCACGTGGCCTAAGAACTTTTCTTCCTCCTTCCAGAACTTGCACTTTGACAATTCAGCGTACAACTTCTGCTCCTTCAAGATTTGCAACACAATCCTCAAGTTTTCCTCATGTTCTCTTGCCGTCTTATAGTAAACCAAGATGTCATCTATGAAAACCACCACGAATTTGTCTAGAAAAGGGACGAAAGACACTGTTCCTGTAATCCATGAAAACAGCAGGTGCATTCGTTAACCCAAAGGACATTACCGCAAACTCGTAGTGTCTATAGCATATCCTAAACACAGTCTTAGGAATATCATCCTCTTTCACCCTGATTTGATGGTAACCAGATCTTAAATCTCTCTTGGAAAACACTCCAGCTCCTTGCAATTGATCCATCAAGTCATCTATCCTTGGTAGTGGATACTTATTCTTCACCGTCACTTTATTCAACTGTCTGTAATCCACACACAAACGCATTCCTCCATCTTTCTTCTTCACCAATAAAACTGGCGCTCCCCACGGTGATACACTCGGCCGAATGAACCTCTTGTTCAGAAGCTCTTCCAACTGAGTCTTTAACTCTGCCAGCTCTATCAGAACCATTCTATACGGCGCAATCGACACTGGCCCGACTCTCGGCACCAATTCGATCACAAATTCAATTTCCCTCTGAGGTGGGAACTCAGGGATATCTTTCGGGAATACTTCTGGAAAATCTCTAACCACCGGTATCTGATATAAGTTCTGGGCATCACCCAACGCATTAGCAGCAAATAGAATACAACCCTGACACTCCTTCCCACTACAATGCACCATTATAGAGTTCAGGTAATACCCCATAGCTACCACTGCTCCATTTTTTCCTTCCGACATAAACTGAATTGTCCGTTCAAAACAATCCAACAAAACCCGGTTCTTCGACAACCAATCACACTCCAAAATCATTTCAAGCACTACCATTGGTAAACAGATCAACTCATGCACAAACTCTCTACCCTCAAGCTTGAAACCTACTTGTCTACAACCTGACCTAGTCATAACTGTTTGATGCGGAGTGTGTACATGCAGATCAAAAGGTAACTCTGACACTTTCAAACCTAATTCCTCAACTTTATCAAACGAAATAAACAAATGCAAAGCTCCAGTATCATATAATGCAACTAAGGACTTATCACCAATTAGACATATACCTCTCATCAATGGATCCTCTTTAGAAGCATCCTTGGCATTCACAGCAAATACTCGACCTTGATGCTGACTCTGGCCCGCATTCTGGTTCCTCCCACGAGTGCAATCCCTCGCAATGTGGCCAGGCAACCCACAATTGAAACAACCACTCTGATTTCCTCTCCCTTTGCCACGCTGAATCTGGTCATGTGTGTTCTTTCTGAAGCCTCCTTGACCTTGAGGCACATATCCTCCTCTCTTGAAGCTTTGTCCTCTCGGATGAAGGTACATGCCACGCCCACGACTAGAGCTCCCTCCATGAGTATCCTTAAATACCGCCACGGTCTTGGCATAATCTTCCACTACTCTAGCCTTATTCACCAAGTCGGAGAAGACACGGATCTCCATAGGAGCCACAACAGTCATAATGTTGTCCTTCAACCCCCTCTGATACTTAACGCATCTCCAGCTCTCGTAAGTCTTCGGGTCACCTTGACACACCTGAGAAAACCTACAAAGCTCTTCGAACTTATTGGTGTACTCAGCCACAGACATCGAACCTTACTTCAGCTGCATTAGCTCCATCTCCTTCGCTTCCCTTGCAGACTCAGGGAAATACTTCTTATAGAAAGCCGTTTAGAACACCTCCCATGGAATGTCGGCGTTTTGAAGTTGTAGCAAATGACACTCAGCTTGCCACCAGTGCTGGGCCTCTCCCACTAGCTGATAAGCGGCAAACTCTACATATTGATTAAGAGGAACATGCTGCACCTGTAAAGCACGCTCCATAGCCTGGAACCAGTGGTCCACTTCAACAGGATTTGTGGATCCTCGAAAAGTTGGTGGATGAACCTTGAGGAACGTTGCCAAGGTCATCGGAACTACTCCTGTGTTATTGCCGTTTCCCTCAGCATTATCATTGGCATTTCCTTCTCCGTTCCCATTGCCATTCCCTGCCGGTTGGCCTAACCTCTGCACAGCTTGCAGAGTCACAGCAGCATTCGCTTCCATGGTGTTTGCTAAGTTAGCCATGGCCGCCATGAACTCGGCATGGTTATCAGTCGGTTGCTGATTCCTACTTTCTCGCGTACGTGTGCGACCTCTCCCGCGAGTGGCCATGTAGGGTTCCCGTCTACACCAAACAATCGATATCAAGGTGATCAATCTCAATATCAAGAGCCTAGTGCTTCAATTATCCCAAACAGGCACTCACAAACAAGCATGCTATGCATATATCAAGAAGATAACCTAATAGTATTAAAGAAAAGACACACAGAATATGCAATAAAGCACAATCGGTCCATCCCTCAAGCTCACGAGGACGAACCGCTCTGATACCACTAAATGTAACACCCTAATTAGCCTAAGCCTTACCTCGCGTCGTAAAGCAAAGGTTAATCAGAGGTTACGACAGTTCTAACCTTATACATATAATATATAGAAGAATAATATAATGTCTAGAAGCCCGATGAAGGATATAGCTCAAAAACTAGGATTTGAAAAGCGCAAATCATACTAACGAACGACTAGCTTAAAGCACAAGAAACAGATAAAATACAACAAAATATAAGTATATTATATCGTAGGAAACTAGCCTTGACTCGCGGAGTTTAAGCCGGCTAGCCATACCCAAGTATACAGAATCATATAGAAACCTTACAGTTTAAAAATAGCTTATACAAGTTTTTCTCTCATAATACAAGCCTCTAGGCTAAACAAAATACAAAAGACTCCAAAAGAATCCAAGATCCTCCGCTCCTGTCACCATCCAAAGCAACTCACCGAGGTGGGTTGTGACCTGCATCTGAAAAACACAACAAAGATATGGTATGAGAATCAGAGGTTCTCAGTATGGTAACAGTGCCTAGTGATGTAGGATATAAGACCCTGGGGCACCAAAGGCAATCCTAAGCTCCATATCCATCACAAGATTCAAGCTTAAGGCATTCTAAAACAAATAAGCATAATATAAATCTCATCATAAATAAACCAGGTGATCTATCTTAAGGGAGTTATAATTCTAAGCAAACATCGCTATCCCACAGCCTTCACCAACCTATCCTCCATGCGATCCCATCGCCACCGCCTTCCGAACCTGCTCAATCCCAGTAGAAAGCACAATTAATAACAATGCAAGTAATTCACAAGTAACAGCATACAAGGCAAGTAGATCAAGTAGGCAATTAGACATGTTATTCAATTAGGCATACAATTACAAGTCGGTAAAGCAAACACACAGGTAGAAAATGCATATGATGAATGCCTGCCCTACTGGCTGTGATATCAGATTGTCTGTTCAACTGCCAACCCAACACATCTCCATGGAGACATCGCCCTTCAGATTTCTCATATGGGAACCCCCGAGATATAGTGCCCGGATCACTGTCTAAGTACCGGCGCCTGCACGCTCTATAGGTCCGAAGGGATGCGAGCAGGATACTCTTGACACAGACCTCACATCTCAACACAAGTGGGATGAACCACCACCCTTATGCCGCCGCCGCTACCTCGACAGGCGGGATCCAACCGCCATCCCTGCCAGCTGCATAGCGTCTCATATTCTCAGAAAAAACAATATTTCAGTGGTTTTCAGAAAATATTTTCAGTATACAGAGATCCATCGTTTCAATCCGAGTCCTCGACTCATCTCAACCACTGTCCCTTTCATAACTCAGTTTCCAAGGTCAAAAGTTCATCATTCCTTATCTCGTATATCACTCATCCTCCACCCAAGGTCAAATCATTCTCAGCACGCCAGAAACCTAGGCCTCCGTTTTCTAATTTATCATAAAATCGTATTCTAGAAAGCTTAAGTTACATCCTATGTTCCAATACTCAAAATTAAGTCCATCACTTTTAAAATGGTGTTTTAGAAGCTTACAACCATGTTGGGAAGGTAGAATAGTTGAAAACAAATTAAATTTTGAGAAACAGGACGTGTGCGGCTGCACAGGGGTCTGTTTGTGCGCACACTTGGTGCACGAATTGTGAATCACACTTTTCACAATTCGTACCACTAACCAGCAAGTGCACTGGGTCGTCCAAGTAATACCTTACGTGAGTAAGGGTCGAATCCCATGGAGATTGTTGGTTTGAAGCAATCTCTGGTTATCTTGTAAATCTCAGTTAGGAGGTCAATTATAATTATCAGTTGACTTGCAAATGAACAAGGGAACATAAAATAAATACTTGGTATACAGTAATGGAGAATATGTTGGAGTATTGGAGATGCTTTGTCTTCTGAATCTCTGCTTTCTCCCTGTCTTCTTCTTCACGCATGCAAGGTTCCTCCTATGGCAAGCTGTGTGTTGGTGGATCACCATTGTCAATGGTTACCATCCGTGCTCTCAGTGAAAAAGGTCCAGGTGCGCTGTCACCGCACGGCTAATCATCTGTCGGTTCTCGATCATGTCAGAATAGGATCCATTAATCCTTTTGCGTCTGTCACTATGCCCAACACTCGCGAGTTTGAAGCTCGTCACCGTCATTCAATCCCTGAATCCTACTCGGAATACCACAGACAAGGTTTAGACTTTCCGGATTCTCAAGAATGCTGCCAATGGATTCTAGCTTATACCACGAAGATTCTGATTAAGGAATCCAAGAGATATTCATTAAATCGAAAGTAGAACGGAGGTGGTTGTCAGGCATGCGTTCATAGGTTAAGAATGGTGATGACTATCACGGATCATCACATCCATCATATTGAAGTGCGAATGAACATCTTAGATAGAAACAAGCGTGTTTAAATAGAAAACAGAAATAGTTGCATTAATTCATCGAAACACAGCAGAGCTCCTCACCCCCAACAATGGAGTTTAGAGACTCATGCCGTCAGAAATTACAAAGTTCAGATCTAAAATGTCCTGAGATGCAAAATAAATATCTAAAAGTTGTTTAAATACTAAACTAGTAACCTAGGTTTACAGAAAATGAGTAAACTATGATAGATAGTGCAGAAATCCACTTTTGGGACCCACTTGGTGTGTGCTGGGGCTGAGACTTAAGCTTCTCACGTGCCTGGGCTGTTTTGGGCGTTCAACACCAGGTTGTAGCCTGTTTCTGGCGTTGAACTCCAACTTGTAACTTGTTTCTGGCGCTGGACGCCAGACTGCAACATGGAACTAGCGTTGAACGCCAGTTTACGTCGTCTATCCTTGAGAAAAGTATGGACTATTATATATTGCTGGAAAGCCCTGGATGTCTACTTTCCAACGCAATTGAGAGCGCGCCATTTGGAGTTATGTAGTTCCAGAAAATACACTTTGAGTGCAGGAAGGTCAGAATCCAACAGCATCAGCAGTCCTTTTTCAGCCTGAATCAGATTTTTGCTCAGCTCCCTCAATTTCAGCCAGAAAATACCTAAAATCACAGAAAAATACACAAAATCATAGTAAAGTCCAGAAATGTGATTTTTAATAAAAAACTAATAAAAATATACTAAAAACCAACAAAATCATACTAAAAACTAAGTAAAAACAATGCCAAAAAGTGTATAAATTATCCGCTCATCACAACTCCAAACTTAAATTCTTGCTTGTCCCCAGAGCGTCAATACTTGGTAGTGGGTATGGATCTTTTGGGCAGGCTTTGTTGAGATCGGTGTAATCGGTACACATGCGCCACTTCCCGTTTGATTTTTTCACCAAGACGACGTTGGCTAGCCATAGTGGGTACTTGACTTCTCTTATGAATCCTACCTCCAGTAACGTTTGTACTTGTTCTTCCACAGCTTGGGATCGTTCTGGTCCGAGTTTTCTTCGCTTCTGCTGCACCGGCCGAGATCCTGGATAGACCGCCAACTTGTGGCACATTAGCTTAGGGTCTATGCCTGGCATGTCTGCGGCTTTCCATGCGAAGAGATCGACATTATCTCGTAAGAATTGTATCAGTAATTCTTTTGAATCTCCCCTTAGGACCGTGCCGATATTAGTCGTTTTGTCCGAGGTGTCTCCAATCTGAACCTTCTCTACCTCACCTTCTGGGTGTGGACAGAGTTCTTCTCGACGCTGAGCTCCGCCAAGCTCAATTGTATGAAACTCTTCTCCTCTGCCTTTGAGGTTTCAGCTCTCGTTGTAACAGCGACGTGCCATCTTTTGATCTGCTTTTATCGTGGCTATCCCTTCTGTAGTTGGGAATTTCATGCATAGATGCGAAGTTGAGACTATTGCGCCGAGTTGATTGAGTGTTGTCCGACCTATGAGAGCATTATAGGCTGAACTTACGTCGACCACAATGTAGTCTATTTTGAGGGTCCTAGTTTGGTTTCCTTTTCCAAAAGTAGTGTGTAGCGATACGTATCCCAATGGTTGTATCAGAGTGTCTCCTAGTCCAAACAGATTGTTCGGGTATGCTTTAAGTTCCTTTTCGTCTAAACCGAGCTTGTCGAAAGCCGTTTTGAATAAGATGTCGGCAGAACTCCCTTGGTCTACTACTGTGCGGTGTAGATTGGCGTTTGCCAGTATAACAGTGATGACCATGGGATCATCATGTCCCGAGATGATGCCGGATGCGTCCTCTTGAGTAAATGTTATTGCCGGGAGGTCGGGTGCTTCCTCCTTTCCCTCAACATGATATACTTCTTTGAGATATCTTTTTCGGGACGATTTGGAGATCCAACCTCCTGCGAATCCACCGTGTATCATGTGGACGTGTCTTTCTGGTGTTCGAGGTGACCATTCAGCTCGTCCATCATCTTCGTCTCTCCGTCTTTTTCTTTGGTCATCATCCCGGGTGGCCAGAAATCGATCTAATTTTCCTTCTCTTACCAATTTTTCTATGATATTTTTCAAGTCGAAGCATTCGTTGGTAGAGTGCCCTCGAATTCGATGGTATTTGCAATATTCGTTGGTAGGAGGTTCCAAATTTTGAGGTTTCTCCTAGCCGAGCATTCTCTTTCATGTTGATGTATTTTTCTGCTCGCTCCTGTACTTCGTCTAAGGAGGTGGGATATTTTTTGATATAGATTGGCTGAAAGGTCCCTCTTGTAAGCCATTAATAAGCCCCATTATGGCAGCCTCTGTTGGTAAACTTTGTATGTCCATGCATGTTTTGTTGAATCTTTCCATGTAGTTGCGGAGGCTCTCCCGATCTCCTTGCTTGATCCCTAGTAAGCTAGGTGCGTGCTTGGCCTTATCTTTCTGGATGGAGAATCTGGCCAGGAACTTTTTGGCCAGGTCGTCGAAGTTTGAGATGGACTTCGGAGGTAAGTTGTTGAACCATCTAATCGCCATTTTCGTAAGAGTTGTCGGAAAAGCTTTGCAGCGAACGGCATCTGAGGCGTCGGTAAGGTACATTCTGCTTCTAAAATTGCTGAGATGATGGTTGGGATCTGTAGTGCCCTCATACAAAACCATATCCGGGAGATTGAAATCCTTTGGGATTTTGGTGTTCATGATTTCCCTGGTGAATGGATCCTGTTCTTTGCGTGAATTTTCCTCAGGAGTGGTTCGAGGAGCTTTTGATTTGAGGTCGGCCTCTAACTGCTGTAGTTTTTCTTCTAGTTGTCGACGTCACCGTACCTCGCTTTGTAGATTCTTTCCGATCTCTCGTTGTTGCTGGGTTTCTTTCTCAAGTTGCTTCAAGCGATCTTGAAGTGCTTCCATGGCTCCCGGATTTGATGAGTTTTTGTTCCCGTTGGATTCCGGAGTATCCTTTAGCGTAGTGTCCACGTTCTAGTGCAGTGTTCTGTTCTCCAGATCCGAGTCGTGGTCATTGTCATGGCCGTCTGCCATAGTTTTGGGATGACTTTCAGGTTCCCCGGCAACGGCGCCAATGTTCCGAGGGTTACCTGAAACTGGAGGTCGATCTCGGATGAGATCTTCGGTACTGGTCGGAGATGATGTGTCCGGCTGGCTGGTGGCGGCCGGAGCTGTTATGTCCGAATTGTTGGACTTGCTGCATTGCTGATCCTTGGCCACCGGAGGGTGGGGGGTACCTACAAGAGACTCCGATGCTTAAGTTAGCACGGGTATTAAGCAGGTTTTATGTAGAATCAGAGTATGAGTTATACCTGGGTGCTCCAGTGTATTTATAGTAGTGTGGGCTGACCTTTCTGATAAGTTAGTTATCTTATCTTATCTTATCCTATTTTGGATGAAGTCAGCTTATCTTCAAGGGAACCGCCTTTATCTCTATAGGCTGGGATTGCCTTTGGATTTGGGTTGTGTTCCTCTATTTGGGCCCTTTATTGGGCTTTCCTGTCGATATGGCCGAGTTCTTTGTAACGAAGTCGGTCCGCTTGACCTTAACAAGTTGGTCGCTGCATCGTCGACCATCCCAGGTCGGATAGCTCGACCCAGGGTATGAACAAAAAGAAAGATGGAGAATACATGATGAAAACTAGAAGAGCCAAGAAAGTAAAATACAGGAAGTAGTTATATGCTATTTTCCAACTCCCAGCAACTCTCCCAAAATAATTCAAAGCTACTCCTATATATACTACTCTTCTCATCTTCTAGTTGGTTCTTCAAGTCTTGGGCCTTTGGATCTTGAGTTTGAAGCAGTTCTCTTCTTCATTTGGGCTTGGCTGTACTTGCAGAGAGAAAGTGTGAAGTGGGCAGAGATTTTAGCTCAGGACGTTAAGGTTGTTAACGTTTGGTGAAAATATGAGTTCGAGAACGTTAGTGACAATCAAATTTCTCACTAACGTTCCTAAGTAAAAGCCACATTAACCTCAACGTTAGTGGCACAAACGTTGCCACCAACGTTGACTCTAGGTCCTTCGCACACGTTATTGGGACTTAACTTTCCCAATAACGTTGAAAAGCCCCCATTGCTCCTACGTTAGAGCCCACGTTAACTTAGTTAACGTGGCTCTTTAACGTGGGCTTGCCATCCTTTGAGAACGTTAGTGACATTCAACATTGTCACTAATTTTCCAATGTGCCCCCATGTCTCACGTTAGATTCCACGTTAACTAGGTTAACGTGGCTTATAACGTGGCCATGCTTAGCCATCCCTAACGTTAGTGACAATGTTGAGTGTCACTAACGTTGGCTCATCATTCCTCATCCACGTTAGCTTCCACGTTAACTAAGTTAACGTGGGAGTTAACGTGACTCATAGTGGCTTGTGTGGCTCCTTCCAACGTTAGTGACAATGTTGAGTGTCACTAACGTTGGCCATCACCTTCTTCTCTCACGTTAGCCTCCACGTTAACTAAGTTAACGTGGAAGTTAACGTGGCTCCTTGGGGTTATGTGGTTGCTTCCAACGTTAGTGACAATGTTGGGTGTCACTAACGTTGTCGACCACTCTTGCCTCTTCACGTTAGCTTCCACGTTAACTAAGTTAACGTGAGAGTTAACGTGGCATTGTGCACTTAGGCTAACGTTAGTGACAATGTTGAATGTCACTAACGTTTGCTTCCTTTCCCCCTTTTAACGTTAGAGGCCACGTTAACTAAGTTAATGTGGACTCTAACGTGGCCACTTGTGAGCATTGGCCAATGTTAGTGATAATGTTAAGTGTCACTAACGTTGGCTCAAATTCCCTTCTTCATATTAGAGTTCACGTTAACTTAGTTAACGTGACTCTTAACGTGGGTAATGATGGCTTCGAGAGCGTCATTGGCAGTCACTTTTCTCATTAACTTCGCAAGTTACCTCCCATTCCTTGCTTCCTTTGGTCCTAAAATCAGGCAATAGAGTGCATCAAAGTTCTAGTCCAAGTCATGGGTAATACAGAATACAATTTGTCACTAAACTCATGCAAAATCCTCATGAAATCATGTAAAATGCACAATGTATGCTTGAATCAAGGTGTAAGTGAATATCTACCCAAAACTAGCTTATTTCCTAAGAAAATGCATGAAACTATCCTAAAAACAGTAAAGAAAAGGTCAGTGAAACTGGCTAAAATGCCCTGGCATCACAACACCAAACTTAAAGCTTGCTTGTCCCTAAGCAAGTACTGGAACAAGAGAATGATGAATGGGATACCAAGAGAAATGAGTCATTCTTGTGGAAGTCATGTCCCTGGTTTATGGTGGTTTCATGCATAGCAACTTAGGTTCATTCCTGGCTTTCAGACCTTTATCATATCCTAGAATACTCACTATGATTGCATCCCATGAAACTTTTATTTATTGATCCTTTTGTTGTTATTTCAGGGCTTATTTGTGTTCTTAGGCTAAGTGTTCTGTAAGGGGACAACTCTTTAAGATAAGCTTTCAGCCAACACTCCCGAACCAGTTGGTTCAAGGTGCTAGGTGTTGAGACACCCCTAAAGACTTACTCCCTTAAGTCTCTCCCCCATACATACACACCACGGGCATATAGCTTATTCATTTTCTTTTCTTGAGGCCTTGGTGTCCAGCACCTCTTTGGGTTACTAAATGTTCTGTGGTGAGCGTTACTCTTGATAGTGGACTTTCAGCTGATAATCCTGAGTTAGTTAACCCAAGTTACCAAGTGATAAGGCACCCCTAAGAGCTTATTCATCCAAGTAGATCCCTCATACAGGAACACCACAGACACATGCCTCAAGACTTAAAACCATTGGTGCCTAGCCTTATTGCTTAGTCTTTTTCTTTTATTCCTCAACTTTGATTGTTCTTTCCCTTTTTCTTATTAGGATCTTCTTATTTATCTAGTCTCATCGGGTGTGTCTCAAGTATAGTATTCATGACAGATAGTTGTCTTCCCACCTTATGGTTGAACCAACTTAGCTAATGATAACACCAAAAACTCATGAATGCACTTCCATATTATGAACTCCACTCTGGTCTTTTTAAAAACACACTCATTCTCTTTTTCATTTGATTTAAAGGGACAAACATACAATTAAGTAAGGAGATGGTGTAGTAACATAGAGACTAGCACACAGAGACTTTCTTCAATACCAAAAACTTAAAAGACAGAATTGAAAAAGGTTTAAACATAACATGGAAGCAAGTTCTATTTCATACAAGATCTTCCTTATTTAAAACATAGAGAAAGATGGAACAAAGAAGGAACTCCACCACCTTTTACTCTTGTGGTCGTCATGCTCTTTTCCTTGCTTGTCCTCCTTGTTTCCTCTTGCATTTCCTCGCATCCGTGCCAATCTTGCTTGCTTCCAATCCTCAAGTGCCTTCCTCACTGACTCATGACTCTCTTCCATCCTTTGTCTTTCCTCTCGTGCTAATTCATCCTTCATTTCTTCATACCGGGCTATTCCTGGATGCAATATTGGCAGCTGTCCTACTAAGTAGCCGAGCCTGGCTTGAGTGTTTATGTGATGTCCTGTCTCGCTCATGTAAACTACTTCTGCGAATGCCCTTTGCTCGTCCAATAGTTCTGCCTGTTCTATTTGTCTTCGATGCATCTCATGTATGTGTGCCCCTTGATGTGCTTGGATGTTGATTAGCCTCTGGATGGATTATTGTTGCTCATTTTGCCTTTGTTCCATCCTGTTGAATATTTTTCCCCATTGTTATCCTTAACTTAGTTGCTGTTCCATCATTTGCCTTTGCCACTCACCTTGCTGAGTCATCCATCTTGAGAGTGCTTCCTCTTGCTACCCCATCATCTGTAGTTGAAGCTCTTTCTGTGCTCCTTGGCTTTCCAAATATTGTCTAGACAAGCCATCAATGGCTTCCTGCAATTGGTGCATGTCCAAGGTCTGTTGTGCTTGCCCCTCTAAGACTTGTCCTTCCACTACTTGAGGGGCTGTCCTCTTCCTTTGCTTCCGTTGAGGCAGGGGGGATGCTGTAGCATTCATCCTTCGTACAGTTATTGGGATGCCTTCCTTTATCTACATGGGGTCCTCATCTTCAAAAACTACCCCAGCTTTCTTGCATATTCGGTAAATAGTGCTGGGGTAACCTAACGTTCCTCTTAAGTCGCTTTTCTCTGCCATCTTTCTAATGCCTTCAGCTATGAGTTCATGAACCTTGATCTCTCCTCCCTTCAGTATACAGTGCACCATCATGGCTCTCTTGATATTCACCTCCGAGTTGTTTGCAGCTGGGAGAATAGACCTTCTCACTAGCTCAAACCACCCCTTGGCTTCAGGAGTAAGATCTGTTCTCTTGATGAACTTTGGTTTCTTTCCCGCACCCCTTTCTGATGAATGAACTCTTGACGGTTTGGAATTTAATTAATGAAGTATCGTTGTAAAGTATAGTTTCCAAACCAATCAATAATCCTTTCATGCAAAAAATTTAGGTTGTCACAAGTAACAAACCCCAAATGAAAATTAACCGGAGTATTTGGGCTCCGGGTCGTCTCACGAAGAGTTACAATGAAGTGGTCAATTATTGGCTATTAAGTGGGGTAAGGGGGGGTTTTGGTTGATTAGAGGGGCAATAAAATAAAAAGACAAGAAAAGTAAATTGAGCAAGTAATTAAAGAAAGCAAGTAATAAAGAGAGACATTCATGGCAATGGATTGAGATCATAGGCTTTCTATCCTAGTCATGCATGACTAATTCATCTTATTTAGTTAACTCACACATCGGGAGAATGTAAAACAAGACTAATTAATTATATCACAAATATAAACAAGAATTTATCTCATTACGTCAACTCCAACAAATAGGGAGAAAGTCTAACGAGACTAGCTAATCTCAATCCAAAAGTCCTAACCAACTTACTAATTAAAATAGCAAAAGATTAGCGTCAATGGAAACAATATTCCAAAAGTCCTAATCAACTCACTAATTTAATTAGCAAAAGGTTAGCGTCAATGGAAACAATACTAGCTAACAACTCTAGATCACCAACATAAGTTGGGTTTTCATGACTCAAGATTACCCAATCACTCTTTCCAAGCCAAGAATGTTCAAAATCTACTCTAACATCCTTCCAAGCATTCTATCAAACACTTGGAAGGCATACATGGAAAGCATAGTAAAATGTGCAAGAAATATAAATCTACCAACTACAAATTGCAAGGAAACAAGATCAACAACTCAAACCAACAATAAAGAAACATCAAACATTAAATTGCATTAAAGGAAAATTAAGATCCAACAAGGTTCATGAACATAAAAGCAACAAAATAAAAGAAATGAACAAGTAAAAACTAGAAGAGTAGAGATGTAACAACAAGAAATTAAAAGGAGAAACTAAATCAAAACAAGAATTAAAAGTGAGTTTCAAGAAAATTAAACCTAAACTACCCTAAATTCTAGAGAGAAGAGAGAGCTTCTCTCTCTTGAATTCTACCCTAAAACATGATGAAAACTAAACTATGACGACTTGGTTTCATTCCCCCTTCAATCCTTGGGTTCAATAGCATCAGAAATGGGTTGGATTGGGCCCAAAATGAGCTGCAAAATCGCTAGGGGTGATTTCATAAAAGTGGGCCACGGACAGCATCGGCGCGCGCGCGCAAAGTGCACGTGCGCGCCCCTGAACGCGAAGCAACATATGGCAAAATGTATATCATTTCGAAGCCCTAGATGTTAGCTTTCCAACGCAACTGGAACCGCCTCATTTGAACCTCTGTAGCTCAAGTTATGGTCGTTTGAGTGCGAAGAGGTTAGGCTTGACAGCTTTACGGTTCCTTCATTTCTTCATGAGTTCTCCCACTTTACATGCTTTTCTCCTCACTTTTTCCATCCGATACTTGCCTTATGAACCTGAAATTACTCAACAAACATATCAAGGCATCAAATGGAATTAAAGTGAATTAAAATCATCAATTTTAGGGCCTAAAAAGCATGTTTTCACATTTAAGCACAAATCAAGGGAGAATTACAAAACCATGCTATTTCATTGAATAAATGTGAGAAAAGTTGATAAAATCCCCCAAAATAAGCACAAGATAAACCACAAAATCGGAGTTTATCAAATCTCCCCACACTTAAACCAAGCATGTCCTCATGCTAAGAATAAAGAAGGACAAGAAAGGGGTATGAACATTTATTCAATGCAAACAAACTATATAAACCTATCTACATGCATGCAACTAAATGTAAAATGAATCTACCTACTTGGTTAAAAGTAAATCAATCTCCAAGAACATATATAAGCAATTAGGGTAAAGGTCATATGACGACTCACAAACTCTACCAATTCAAATATCAAAAAGAAGTTCAATTAGACTTGCAAGAAGAAAGCTCATGAAAGCCAGGAACGAGGAATTGAGCATCGAACCCTCACCGGATGTGTATCCGCTCTAGTTGCTCAAGTGTATAGGGTCGATTCACTCAATTCTCTTCTACTCATGCTTTCCAAGATTTGTTTTTCTTCTAACAATCAATAATTATTCAATGCATGCATACATTCATCATGAGGACTTATTCATAGGTTGTAATGGGGCTAGGGTCAAGGTAGGATGCATATGGTCAAGTGAGCTTGAAATTTGTATCTTTGATTAGCCTAAGCTCTCACCTAACACATGTAACAACCTATACAATTTTAATACACAACCTAGCTACCCATGATTCCCACTTTTTCACATACTCATGCATCCTCTTTAATTCACATTCCATATGCATTAATTTTTTTATTGAACTTCACTTTGGGGCATTTTTGTCCCCTTTTTATTGCTTTCTTTTTCTATATTTTTCTTTTTTTTATTTTATTTTTTTCTTTTTATATATATATATATTTTTTTTTTCTACATTTTTTTTGAAAAGTATATACAAACATATCAATGCATATGGTTTTACATATAGTGCATGAATATGTACCCAATTCCCAATACTTTTAACAAAAATACAAAATACACTTTTACCTCAACCAATGTCCCAAGTTTTCCATACTCAAATGATACACACCCTCACTAGCCTGAGCTAATCAAAGATCCAAATTAAGGACATTTATTATTTTTTACTTAGGGGTAGTGATGTGCTAACATTAAGAACAAAGGGGATTAAATAGGCTCAAATTTGGCTAACAATAGTTGATGAAAGGTAGGCTATTTGGGTAAGTGAGCTAAATGAAATGATGGCCTCAATCATATAAATGCATATATACATGGAATAATGGACATATAGAATCAAACAAATCAAAGATTACAATTATAGAAAGAGAACAATGCACACAAGAATGAAAATAAGTGGTTATATGATGTAACCACACCGTTTGGCTCAAAACTCACATGCTTGTGTTCTTAGCTCAAAAACCATGTTCCAAAATAAATTCTTCAAGAAAGTTCAACAAGAAAATATTTTTTTTTAAATTGGTAGGGTGCCCTAAAAATAATTTTTCTTGGAAAAGAAATCATCACCCTAACCAAATAGTCCTAATATAAAAAGAAATGATAGAATATATACAAATTATAACTAACATGCAACCTATCATGCAATGCAACAACTAATCTAACAAAGGCAAAAATTGAAAAATTAGCGTTGAAAGGAAATTGTTACCCATGGAGATCGGTCGGACGACCTCCCCACACTTAGAAATTTGCACCGTCCTCGGTGCATGCAAAGAAGAGCAAGGTGGATGGGTTGCTACAATTGATGAGCTCCTTCAAAAGGTTGTGTGGATGAACTTGTTTGTTGCCCCATTTGAAGCTTTTCCATTCCTTCTTTCTTGGTGGCCAACCTAAAAGGAAGGAAAAAGAAAGAGAATTAAGCCTACAACAAAGATAGCAAAGCAATTAGAACATAGGCGGGGGCTAATGCCAAATAAGAGTAGGGTTCTCACTACATGGTAGCTATAACATGTGAGTGAGAAAACAATATAAGCTAAGGCATATTAACTAATACTTGATGCAAAAGAAAAGTCAGAACATGAAGAGCATTCAAAAGCATTAAGTTCAAATAGAAAGAGTGAGTCATGAAAGATATGTAAGCTCATATCAATGCACAAAGGATATAAGGATCATCAAAAGTTAAGCATTGAATTAGAAATTTCATTACCCATCAATATCAAACAAGTCTAGAAGCACCAAGATTAACCAAGAATTTCTCAACAATTGAGTAAGAGAATTCAACACCATTATTAAAATAAGAAATTTAAAAAATAAAAGGGAAAACAAGTTACAAAAAAATAAAATTAAAATTGAATGAATGAAAACAAGGAAATGCAATAAAAGAAAATGGAAGAAAATTTTTTTTTATTTTTTTTAATAATTTTTTTATTATTATTATTATTATTATTATTATTATTTTTTTATATTTTTAAAAGAAAGAAAGAAAAATTTTCCAAGAGAGGAAGAAGAAAGAAAAAAAATAGAAAGAAAGAAGAAGGAAAGAAGAAAGAAGGAGAAAGGAGAAAGGAGAAAAACAGGGTGCAAATCGGTGCATATGCGCCATGCGTGCTTATGCACGGATGCAGCAGGTACAATCCGTGCGCGCGCGCCATGCGGGCTTACGCGCGGATCGCCTGGCACAAAGTAGGCATAAAGTGGGCACAACTATCTGGTTTTTGTACCAGGAATGTGATATGCACCACCTCCGCGCGCGCGCACTGCGCGCTTGGGCGCTGATTCCCATTTTTTTTTTCAAAGAAGCACAAAAACAGAATTTAATACTCTCCTAATCTATAAACATTCTAAAGCAATCAAAAATCAAATTTAACAACAAATCTTTTTGGTTTTTTGAAAAAATTTCAAATACACTAGAAACAAAACTTATACTACAAGCAAAATGTAACCTAACAACAACTATTCTAATCAAAGCATGAATGTAACAAACAACCTATCAATAAAAGCAAAATGCATAAGAGTATATAAAATAAGAAAAACTACCTACAATGGCAACTCCAATCACTTATTGACCAAATCTAAAAGAGAGTGGAAAGAGTTTACCATGGTGGGGTGTCTCCCACCTAGCACTTTTAGTTTAAGTCCTTAAGTTGGACATTTGGGAGGCTCCTTGTCATGGTGGCTTATGCTTGTATTCATCCTTGATCCTCCAAGAATGCTTGCTCCTCAATTGATTGTCAGAATTTCCAACCATTTCCACCAAGCTTGGGTGAGATTTTCCCCAAGATATGAGCTCCCAAAATTGATCCTCATATATTCCCGGATCCTAAATCTTGTTTTTGCACCCATCTTCAAGTTGATCATCATAGCTCCAATTGGGTGGTTTAGCCTTGGAATTCTCAAAGAAGCCTCCAAACAACTTCCTAGACCCATGAAATTTGGTTCTACACCAACCATTGCTATTCAACTTTGAGCATGCAATCATTATGAACTTAGAGTAATGTTTCCAACCACTACACAACTCTTTCTTACTCTTAACTCCACAAAGAGCTCTAAGTTGACCATCATTTTCAATCAAACCATATTCAAGTGAGAAAGTGAAGATTATAGGTAAGGATTTTACCCACTTGAATGTTATGTTAGATGGTGACTTAGGAAGGGACATCTCCAATGGTCTTGTAAGTTCCATTCCATTGTGCTCTTCTTTGACTATCTCCACCTCTTTACAACTTTCCTTAACTTCAACCTCTTCCTCTTGGTGGCTTGCTTCCAATTCAATTTCTTCTTCATTGCTCACCAAGGGCATGAGAGGTTGTGCATCTTCTTCTTTGATCTCCATGTCAAGCCCAATAGGAGAGGATTCAATTGTACATAGGAATTCCTCAATGATTGAATCCATCTCTTGGTCAACCTCTTCAAAGACTTCAACCACTTCTTCCGGCTCAATTATCTCAACTTTCTCCCCTTGTGGCAATCCTTGTTTCAACTTCTCTTCTTCACCTTGAAGCTCTAAACTCACTCCCTCACTATGCTCCTTGGTTGCTTCTCCACATTCATCAATGGGAGTTCCTTGATTGCTTAGTTGGGAGGAGGCCATATTGCTAATGGCTTCTACTAGGATAGCCATCTTGGCTCCTTGCTCCTTAAACTTCTTTTCATTCTCCTCTTGTCGCCTTAGGATATGAGATTCAAGATCTCTCAATTCATACGTGGAGGCTTCATCGAAAGGTGATGGTGGGAGAGAAGGTTCATTGTTTAGGAGGAAAGGTTCATAATCAGAAGTTGGTTCATCTTGGTAAGGGTATGGAGGTGGTGTATATTGAGGTGGTTCTTGAGAGTAATTGTATTGGAATGGTGGTGGTTCCATGTATGGTTCATATGGCTCATAAGGTGGTTGGTTTGGTGGATATGGATTGGGATCATATGGATGTGTTTGGTGGTATGGGGCTTGTGAGTAAGGTGGTTCAAAGTCATGTTGAGGGGGTGGTTCATAGGCATGTGGTGGTGGTTGTTGACAATCACAATAAGGGTCACCACATCTATTAGATTGATATGCATTAGAATGAGAGTTATACCCATAAGAATCCGGAGGTTATTGTTGCCAAGAAGGTAGATCAATCCCTTGAGGCTCTTCCCATCTTTGATTATTCCATCCTTGATGCACATCTGATGAGCGGATAATTTATACGCTTTTTGGCATTGTTTTTAGTAGGATCTGGTTACTTTTAGGGATGTTTTCCTTAGTTTTTATGTTAAATTCACATTTCTGGACTTTACTATGAGTTTGTGTGTTTTTCTGTGATTTCAGGTATTTTCTGGCTGAAATTGAGGGACTTGAGCAGAAATCAGATTCAGAGGTTGAAAAAGGACTGCTGATGCTGTTGGATTCTGACCTCCCTGCACTCAAAGTGGATTTTCTGGAGCTACAGAACTCGAAATGGCGCGCTTCCAATTGCGTTGGAAAGTAGACATCCAGGGCTTTCCAGAAATATATAATAGTCCATACTTTGGCCAAGAATTGACGACGTAAACTGGCGTTCAACGCCAGCCTTCTGCCCAAATCTGGCGTCCAGCGCCAGAAAAGGATCCAAAACCAGAGTTGAACGCCCAAACTGGCACAGAAACTGGCGTTCAACTCCACAAATGGCCTCTGCACGTGCAACACTCAGGCTCAGCCCAAACACACACCAAGTGGGCCCCGGAAGTGGATTTATGCATCAATTACTTACTCATGTAAACCCTAGTAGCTAGTTTATTATAAATAGGACCTTTTACTATTGTATTAGGCATCTTTGGATTACCTTATGATCCTTTGATCACGTTTTAGAGGGCTGGCCATCTCGGCCATGCCTGGACCTTCACTTATGTATTTTTAACGGTAGAGTTTCTACACTCCATAGATTAAGGTGTGGAGCTCTGCTGTTCCTCAAAGATTAATGCAAAGTACTACTGTTTTCTATTCAATTCTTCTTATTTCGCTTCTAAGATATCCATTCGCACCCAAGAACGTGATGAAGGTGATGATTATGTGTGACGCTCATCATCCTTCTCCCTTATGAACGCGTGCCTGACAAACACTTCTGTTCTACATGAATTAAGCTAGAATGAGTATCTCTTAGATCTCCTAACCAGAATCTTCGTGGCGTAAGCTAGAATGATGGCGGCATTCAAGAGAATCCGGAAGGTCTAAACCTTGTCTGTGGTATTCTGAGTAGGATTCAATGATTGAATGACTGTGACGAGCTTCAAACTCGCGAGTGCTGGGCGTTAGTGACAGACGCAAAAGGAGGGTGAATCCTATTCCAGCATGATCGAGAACCGACAGATGAATAGCCGTGCCGTGACAGGGTGCGTGAGCATATTATTCACTGAGAGGAGGGGATGTAGCCACTGACAACGGTGATGCCCTTGCATACAGCCAGCCATGGAAAGGAGTAAGACTGATTGGATGAAGATAGCAGGAAAGCAGAGGTTCAGAGGAACGAAAAGCGTCTCCATTCGCTTATCTGAAATTCCTACCAATGATTTACATAAGTATCTCTATCCCTATTTTATTAATTAATATTCGAAAACACCATTATCACTTTATATCCGCCTGACTGAGATTTACAAGGTGACCATAGCTTGCTTCATACCAACAATCTCCGTGGGATTCGACCCTTACTCACGTAAGGTATTACTTGGACGACCCAGTGCACTTGCTGGTTAGTTGTATCAAAGTTGTGACAATTATGAATTAAGATCAGAGCACCAAGCTTTGGAGCCATTACCAGGATTTGTTCGAGCCTGGAGATCACAATTTCGTGCACCAAGTTTTTGGCGCCGTTGCCGGGGATTGTTCGTGTATGGACAACTGACGGTTCATCTTGTTGCTCAGATTAGGTAATTTTCTTTTTATTTTATTTTTCAAAACTTTTTCAAAAATCTTTCAAAAATATTTTCAAAAAAAAATTTTTCTCTTGTTTTTGAAAAAAAATAAAAATATTTTCAAAAATAAATTATTCTATGGTTTCAGAATTTTTAAGAATGAATTCTAGTGTTTCATGAAGCATGTTGAAGCCTGGCTGGTTGTAAAGCCATGTCTAAATTCTTTTGGACTGAGGCTTCAACTAATCACTTCAATGCATGTAATTCCATATATCACATGCTAAAGCTTGGCTGGCCATTGGCCATGTCTAGTGTTTTGGACTGGAGCTTTCATTGAAAGCTTGGCTGGCTAGTGAGCCATGTCTAATTCCTGGACTGAAGCTTTAGACTAACATGGCAAGATTCCTGGAATTCATATTAAAAATTTTGGAATCCTTATTTTTCCTTTTAATTTTCGAAAAATATAAATAAAAATCCAAAAAAATTAGAAAATCATAAAAATCAAAAATATTTTTGTGTTTCTTGTCTGAGTATTGAGTCATGTTATAAGTTTGGTGTCACTTGCATATGCATCTAGCAATTTTCGAAAATATCATGCATTCATAGTGTTCTTCATGATCTTCAAGTTGTTCTTGGTAAGTCTTCTTGTTTGATCTTGATGATTTTTTGTTTGGTGTCTTTTCATGTTTATCATATGCATTCTTGAATTCTTAGTGCGTAAGCATTAAGGAATTCTAAGTTTGGTGTCTTGCATGTTTTCTTTGCATTAAAAATTTTTCAAAAATATGTTCTTGATGTTCATCATGACATTCAAAGTGTTCTTGGTGTTCATCTTGACATTCATAGCATTCTTGCATGCATCACATGTTTTGATCTAAAAATTTCATGCATTGCATCTTTTTAGTGTTTTTCTCTTGCATCATAAAAATTTCAAAAATCAAAAAATATCTTTCCCTTTTTCTCTCATCAAATTCGAAAATTTGGATTGACTTTTTCAAAAAATTTTTAAAATCAAATTGTTTCTCATGAGTCAAATCAAATTTTCAATTTGAAAATCTTATCTTTTTCAAAATCTTTTTCAAAAATCAAATCTTTTTCAAAATTCTTAGTTATTTTCGAAAATTCCAAAAATATTTTTCAAAAATCTTTTTCATATTTTTATACCAAATTTTCGAAAATAATTTAATCAATTAATGTTTTGATTCAAAAATTTGAAGTTTGTTACTTGCTTGTTAAGAAAGATTCAAAACTTTAAGTTCTAGAATCATATCTTGTGATTTCTTATGAATCAAGTCATTAATTGTGATTTTAAAAATCAAATCTTTTTCAAAACTAATTTCTATCATATCTTTTCAAAATATCTTCTTATCTTATCTTTTTCAAAAATATCTTTTCAAAATATCTTTCCTAACCTCTTAACTACTTATCTTTTCAAAATTGGTTTTCAAAATTTGTTTTAACTAACTAACAAACTTTTTGTTTGTTTCTTAACTTTTTCAAAACCACCTAACTAACTCTCTCTCTCTCATTTTCGAAAATATCTCTCCCGTTTTTCAAAATTTCTTTTTAATTTATTAATTATTTTAATTTTTAAAACTTAATTTTCGAAAATTACTAACAAATTTTCAAAAAAAAAAAAAAAAAAAAAACCATTTTCAAAAATCACTAACTCTTTTTCAAAATAATTTTCGAAAATTTTCCTTCCCCCATCTCATTCTACTTATTCATTCATATCCTAACATCTCATCTCACATCTCAAAGCCTCCTCACAGTTGTGTTTCTTCCTTTACATCACATCCTTTATCTCCCCCCTCTTCTTCTACTCACACAGGGATCCCTATACTGTGGTATAAAGGATCTCTATTATTATTATTATTTTTCTGTCCATTCTTCCTTGTATATGAGCAGGAGCAAGGATAAGAACATTCTTGTGGAAGCAGATCCAGAACCTGAAAGGACTCTGAAGAGAAAATTAAGAGAAGCTAAAATACAACAATCCAGAGATAACCTTTCAGAAATTTTCGAACAGGCAGAGGAGATGGCAGCCGAAAATAATAATAATGAAAGGAGGATGCTTGGTGACTTTACTGCACCTAATTCCAATTTACATGGAAGAAGCATCTCCATTCCTGCCATTGGAGCAAACAACTTTGAGCTGAAACCTCAATTAGTTTCTCTGATGCAGCAGAACTGCAAGTTTCATGGACTTCCATCTGAAGATCCTTTTCAGTTCTTAACTGAATTCTTGCAGATATATGATACTGTAAAGACTAATGGAGTAGATCCTGAAGTCTACAGGCTCATGCTTTTCCCTTTCGCTGTAAGAGACAGAGCTAGATTATGGTTGGATTCTCAACCCAAAGACAGCCTGAACTCTTGGGATAAGCTGGTCACGGCTTTCTTAGCCAAGTACTTTCCTCCTCAAAAGCTGAGCAAGCTTAGAGCTGATGTTCAAACCTTCAGACAGAAAGAAGGTGAATCTCTCTATGAAGCTTGGGAAAGATACAAACAGTTGACCAAAAAGTGTCCTTTTGACATGCTTTCAGAATGGACCATCCTGGATATATTCTATGATGGTTTATCTGAGCTATCAAAGATGTCACTGGACACTTCTGCAGGTGGATCCATTCACTTAAAGAAAACGCCTGCAGAAGCTCAAGAACTCATTGACATGGTTGCTAACAACCAGTTCATGTACACTTCTGAAAGAAATCCTGTGAATAATGGGACGCCTATGAAGAAGGGAGTTCTTGAAGTTGACACTCTGAATGCCATATTGGCTCAGAATAAAATATTGACTCAGCAAGTCAATATGATCTCTCAGAGTCTGCATGGAATGCAAGCTGCATCCAACAGTACTCAAGAGGCTTCTTATGAAGAAGAAGCTTATGATCCTGAGAACCCTGCAATAGCAGAGGTAAATTACTTAGGTGAACCTTATGGAAACACCTATAACTCAACATGGAGAAATCATCCAAATTTCTCATGGAAGGATCAAAAGCCCCAACAAGGCTTTAATAATGGTGGAAGAAACAGGTTTAGCAATAGCAAGCCTTTCCCATCATCAACTCAGCAACAGACAGAGAACTCTGAACAAAATGCTTCTAATTTAGCAAATCTAGTCTCTAATCTATCTAAGGCCACTGTAAGTTTCATGAATGAAACAAGGTCTTCCATTAGAAATCTGGAAGCACAAGTGGGCCAGCTGAGTAAAAGGATCACTGAAATCCCTCCTAGTACTCTCCCAAGCAATACAGAAGAGAACCTAAAAGGAGAGTGCAAGGCCATTGACATAAGCGCCATGGCCGAACCTGTGAGGAGAGGAGAGGACGTGAATCCCAAGGAGGAAGACCTCCAGGGACGTCCAGTGATCAATAAGGAGTTTTCCTCTGGGGAACCAAAGGACTCTGAGGCTCATCTAGGGACCATAGAGATTCCATTGAACCTCCTTATGCCCTTCATGAGCTCTGATGAGTATTCCTCTTCTGAAGAGAATGAGGATGTCACTGAAGAGCAAACTGCCAAGTTTCTTGGTGCAATCATGAAGCTGAATGCCAAACTGTTTGGCATTGATGCTTGGGAAGTTGAACCTCCCTTGTTCATCAATGAACTAAGTGATCTGGATCAACTGACATTGCCTCAGAAGAGACAGGATCCTGGAAAGTTCATAATACCCTGTACCATAGGCACCATGATCTTTAAGGCTCTGTGTGACCTCGGTTCAGGAATAAACTTCATGCCCCTCTCTGTAATAGAGAAACTGGGAATCTATGGGGTGCAAGCTGCTAAAATCTCACTAGAGATGGCAGACAGCTCAAGAAAACAGGCATATGGACAAGTAGAGGATGTATTAGTAAAGGTTGAGGGCCTTTACATCCCTGCTGATTTCATAGTCCTGGATACTGGAAAGGAAGAGGATGAATTCATCATCCTAGGAAGACCTTTCCTGGCCACAGCAAGAGCTGTGATTGATGTTGACAGAGGTGAAATATTCCTTCAATGGAATGAGAACTCCCTTGTGTTTAAAACTCAAGGATCTCCCTTTGCAACCATGGAGAGGAAGCAGAAAAAGCTTCTCTCAAAGCAGAGTCAACCAGAGCCCCCACAGTCAAACTCTAAGTTTGGTGTTGGGAGGCCACAACCAAACTCTAAGTTTGGTGTTGAACTCCCATATCCAAACTCTAAGTTTGGTGTTGGAGAGTCTCAACAAAGCTCTGCACATCTGTGAGGCTCCATGAGAGCTCACTGTCAAGCTATTGACATTAAAGAAGCGCTTGTTGGGAGGCAACCCAATGTTTATCTAATTCTTATTTTTATTGTTTTTCATGTTTTCTTAGGTTCATGATCATGTGGAGTCACAAAATAAATATAAAAATTGAAAACGGAATAAAAAATAGCAGAAGAAAAATCACACCCTGGAGGAGCATCTGTCTGGCGTTCAAACGCCAGAACAGAGCATAGTTCTGGCGCTGAACGCCCAGAATGGGAGCATCCTGGCGCTGAACGCCCAGAACAAGCATGGTTCTGGCGTTCAACGCCAGAAATGGCAGCAAAGGGGCGTTGAACGCCCAAAATGGGCACCAACCTGGCGCTGAACGCCCAGAGTTGTGTGCAAGGGCATTTTACATGCCTAAATTGGTGCAGGGATGTAAATGCCTTGACACCTCAGGATCTGTGGACCCCACAGGATCATCTCAGGATCTATGGACCCCACAGGATCCCCACCTACCTCATCATCTCTCTTTCCCTTCATGATCATCCCTTCTTTTTTTTTCCATTTACCACTCACATCCATACAACCACTACCTTCAAAATTCAACATCTCTCTCCCACCCAATCCCACCCATATGGCCGAATACACACCTCCATCCATCTCCTCCATATCCTCTTCTTCTTCTTCTATTCTTTCTTCTTTTGCTCGAGGGCGAGCAACATTCTAAGTTTGGTGTGGTAAAAGCATAGCTTTTTTGTTTTTTCCATAACCATTGATGGCACCTAAGGCCAGAGAAACCTCTAGAAAGAGGAAAGGGAAGACAAAAGCTTCCATCAAGGGTCTATAGCTCAGTGGTAGAACATTTGACTGCAAATCAAGAGATCCCTGAGATACCTCAGGGGATACATTTTCTTCCACACAATTATTGGAAGCAACTAAGGGTGGAACATCAAGAGCACTCCATCATCCTTCATGAAATCAGAGAAGATCTAAAAGCAATGAAGGAGGAGCAGCCAAGGGAAGGAAGAGACATAGAAGAGCTCAAGGACATCACTAAGGTGGACTCATTCCTTGTTCTTACTTTCTCTGTTTTTCATTTTCTATGTTATGTGCTTATCTATGTTTGTGTCTTCATTACAAGATCATTAGTAGTTAGTAACTCTGTCTTAAAGTTATGAATGTCCTATGAATCCATCACCTCTCTTAAAATAAAAACTGTTTTAATTCAAAAGAACAAGAAGTACATGAGTTTTGAATTTATCCTTGAACTTAGTTTAATTATATTGATGTGGTGATAATGCTTCTTGTTTTCTGAATGTATGCTTGAACAGTGCATATGTCTTTTGAAGTTGTTGTTTAAGAATGTTAAATATGTTGGCTCTTGAAAGAATGATGACTAGGAGACATGTTATTTGATAATCTGAAAAATCATAAAAATGATTCTTGAAGCAAGAAAAAGCAGCAAAGAACAAAGCTTGCAGAAAAAAAAAAAGAAAGAAAAAAAAATAGGCGAAAAAAATAGAAAGAAAAAGAAAAAGCAAGCAGAAAAAGCCAATAACCCTTAAAACCAAAAGGCAAGGGCAAATAAAAAGGATCCCAAGGCTTTGAGCATCAGTGGATAGGAGGGCCTAAAGGAATAAAATCCTGGTCTAAGCGGCTAAACCAAGCTGTCCCTAACCATGTGCTTGTGGCGTGTAGGTGTCAAGTGAAAACTTGAGACTGAGCGGTTAAAGTCAAGGTCCAAAGCAAAAAAAAAAAAAAGAGTGTGCTTAAGAACCCTGGACACCTCTAATTGGGGACTTTAGCAAAGCTGAGTCACAATCTGAAAAGGTTCACCCAATTATGTGTCTGTGGCATTTATGTATCCGGTGGTAATACTGGAAAACAAAGTGCTTAGGGCCACGGCCAAGACTCATAAAGAAGTTGTGTTCAAGAATCATCATACTGAACTAGGAGAGTCAATAACACTATTCGAAATATGAAGTTCCTATAGATGCCAATCATTCTGAACCTCAATGGATAAAGTGAGATGCCAAAACTATTCAAGAGGCAAAAAGCTATAAGTCCCGCTCATATGATTGAAGCTCTGTTTCATTGATAGTTTGGAATTTATAGTATATTCTCTTCTTTTTATCCTATTTGATTTTCAGTTGGTTGGGGACAAGCAACAATTTAAGTTTGGTGTTGTGATGAGCGGATAATTTATACGCTTTTTGGCATTGTTTTTAGTATGTTTTTAGTAGGATCTGGTTACTTTTAGGGATGTTTTCCTTAGTTTTTATGTTAAATTCACATTTCTGGACTTTACTATGAGTTTGTGTGTTTTTCTGTGATTTCAGGTATTTTCTGGCTGAAATTGAGGGACTTGAGCAGAAATCAGATTCAGAGGTTGAAAAAGGACTGCTGATGCTGTTGGATTCTGACCTCCCTGCACTCAAAGTGGATTTTCTGGAGCTACAGAACTCGAAATGGCGCGCTTCCAATTGCGTTGGAAAGTAGACATCCAGGGCTTTCCAGAAATATATAATAGTCCATACTTTGGCCAAGAATTGACGACGTAAACTGGCGTTCAACGCCAGCCTTCTGCCCAAATCTGGCGTCCAGCGCCAGAAAAGGATCCAAAACCAGAGTTGAACGCCCAAACTGGCACAGAAACTGGCGTTCAACTCCACAAATGGCCTCTGCACGTGCAACACTCAGGCTCAGCCCAAACACACACCAAGTGGGCCCCGGAAGTGGATTTATGCATCAATTACTTACTCATGTAAACCCTAGTAGCTAGTTTATTATAAATAGGACCTTTTACTATTGTATTAGGCATCTTTGGATTACCTTATGATCCTTTGATCACGTTTTAGAGGGCTGGCCATCTCGGCCATGCCTGGACCTTCACTTATGTATTTTTAACGGTAGAGTTTCTACACTCCATAGATTAAGGTGTGGAGCTCTGCTGTTCCTCAAAGATTAATGCAAAGTACTACTGTTTTCTATTCAATTCTTCTTATTTCGCTTCTAAGATATCCATTCGCACCCAAGAACGTGATGAAGGTGATGATTATGTGTGACGCTCATCATCCTTCTCCCTTATGAACGCGTGCCTGACAAACACTTCTGTTCTACATGAATTAAGCTAGAATGAGTATCTCTTAGATCTCCTAACCAGAATCTTCGTGGCGTAAGCTAGAATGATGGCGGCATTCAAGAGAATCCGGAAGGTCTAAACCTTGTCTGTGGTATTCTGAGTAGGATTCAATGATTGAATGACTGTGACGAGCTTCAAACTCGCGAGTGCTGGGCGTTAGTGACAGACGCAAAAGGAGGGTGAATCCTATTCCAGCATGATCGAGAACCGACAGATGAATAGCCGTGCCGTGACAGGGTGAGTGAGCATATTATTCACTGAGAGGAGGGGATGTAGCCACTGACAACGGTGATGCCCTTGCATACAGCCAGCCATGGAAAGGAGTAAGACTGATTGGATGAAGATAGCAGGAAAGCAGAGGTTCAGAGGAACGAAAAGCATCTCCATTCGCTTATCTGAAATTCCTACCAATGATTTACATAAGTATCTCTATCCCTATTTTATTAATTAATATTCGAAAACACCATTATCACTTTATATCCGCCTGACTGAGATTTACAAGGTGACCATAGCTTGCTTCATACCAACAATCTCCGTGGGATTCGACCCTTACTCACGTAAGGTATTACTTGGACGACCCAGTGCACTTGCTGGTTAGTTGTATCGAAGTTGTGACAATTATGAATTAAGATCAGAGCACCAAGCTTTGGAGCCATTACCAGGATTTGTTCGAGCCTGGAGATCACAATTTCGTGCACCAACATCCTCATTGTAGCTCCCATTTCCTACAACATAATTTGAACCAAACTCATAGCCAAAGTGATGAGAATTCATAGTAGCAAGAGAAAATAAAACAAATACTAATAAGAACTAATAAAAACTAACTCCTAAAACAAGCAAAAACTAGCAAAGAAGCATATTAACATATATACAATAGCCAATAACATAACACCATTGCAACTCCACGGCAACGGCGCCATTTTGATGAACAAACTCTTGACGGTTTGGAATTTAATTAATGAAGTATTGTTGTAAAGAATAGTTTCCAAACCAATCAATAATCCTTTCATGCAAAAAATTTAGGTTGTCACAAGTAACAAACCCCAAATGAAAATTAACCGGAGTATTTGGGCTCCGGGTTGTCTCACGAAGAGTTACAATGAAGTGGTCAATTATTGGCTATGAAGTGGGGTAAGGGGGGGGGGGTTTTGGTTGATTAGAGGGGCAATAAAATAAAAAGACAAGAAAAGTAAATTGAGCAAGTAATTAAAGAAAGCAAGTAATAAAGAGAGACATTCATGGCAATGGATTGAGATCATAGGCTTTCTATCCTAGTCATGCATGATTAATTCATCTTATTTAGTTAACTCACACATCGGGAGAATGTCAAACAAGACTAATTAATCATATCACAAATATAAACAAGAATTTATCTCATTACGTCAACTCCAACAAATAGGGAGAAAGTCTAACGAGACTAGCTAATCTCAATCCAAAAGTCCTAACCAACTTACTAATTAAAATAGCAAAAGATTAGCGTCAATGGAAACAATATTCCAAAAGTCCTAATCAACTCACTAATTTAAGTAGCAAAAGGTTAGCGTCAATGGAAACAATACTAGCTAACAACTCTAGATCACCAACATAAGTTGGGTTTTCATGACTCAAGATTACCCAATCACTCTTTCCAAGCCAAGAATGCTCAAAATCTACTCTAACATCCTTCCAAGCATTCTATCAAACACTTGGAAGGCATACATGGAAAGCATAGTAAAATGTGCAAGAAATATAAATCTACCAACTACAAATTGCAAGGAAACAAGATCAACAACTCAAACCAACAATAAAGAAACATCAAACATTAAATTGCATTAAAGGAAAATTAAGATCCAACAAGGTTCATGAACATAAAAGCAACAAAATAAAAGAAATGAACAAGTAAAAACTAGAAGAGTAGAGATGTAACAACAAGAAATTAAAAGGAGAAACTAAATCAAAACAAGAATTAAAAGTGAGTTTCAAGAAAATTAAACCTAAACTACCCTAAATTCTAGAGAGAAGAGAAAGCTTCTCTCTCTAGAATTCTACCCTAAAACATGATGAAAACTAAACTATGACTACTTGGTTTCATTCCCCCTTCAATCCTTGGGTTCAATAGCATCAGAAATGGGTTGGATTGGGCCCAAAATGAGCTGCAAAATCGCTGGGGGCGATTTCATAAAAGTGGGCCACGGACAGCATCGGCGCGCGCGCACAAAGTGCACGTGCGCGCCCCTGAACGCGAAGCAACATATGGCAAAATTTATATCATTTCGAAGCCCCGGATGTTAGCTTTCCAACGCAAATGGAACCGCCTCATTTTCTCCTCACTTTTTCCATCCGATACTTGCCTTATGAACCTGAAATTACTCAAAAAATATATCAAGGCATCAAATGGAATTAAAGTGAATTAAAATCATCAATTTTAGGGCCTAAAAAGCATGTTTTCACATTTAAGCACAAATCAAGGGAGAATTGCAAAACCATGCTATTTTATTGAATAAATGTGAGAAAAGTTGATAAAATCCCCCAAAATAAGCACAAGATAAACCACAAAATCGGGGTTTATCACTTTCCCAGTCAGCTCCGGGTACACAAATGTCTCGCAAAATGTGGTCATAATTGGGGTTGTCCAATCTTGAGTGATAACTTTCTTCATCAAACTGTATAGACCGTAGCTTCAGTGCCCTCATGACACTCATGGGACCAAAATCCACTATCTTTCCTCTCACAAAGCTTGTATATGACTCATCTTTCTTATCATATCGGACCGCATTTGCATAAAATTCTCTTATGAGATTTGCATTCACCTTAGTGACAAGGTCAGTGAGGAACTCCCATCTTCTCTTTTCTACCTTCTCTGTGATTTCAGGGCACTCAGTTTTCTTCACTTGAAATCCCAGCTCATAAATGATTTCCTTGTCAACCATCCACCCGTATTGCAATGCATGATGCAAGCTTCTAAATCTCTTTTCGTCATACGGGTGCTGCTCCATGGGTTCCTTTCCCTTCCTTCTTTTAGAACTCGAAGACACCATGAATGATAGTTAATATGTGAAGGTGGTAAAGTTGTGGAGACTTTTGGTTGTTTAGGGTTTTATTGCAATGAAGAGAGTGAGGGGGAAATGTTTGTAATGGAGTAAGGAGTTTCTTGTACCGAAATGAAGAGTTGTGAAGAGTGGGTGATGACCATGAAGGTGGGTACGGAACAAGGGTCATATATAGGGACGATGTGAGAGAGTGGAGGGTGTGGATTGATGGAGTGGTTACTTGATGGACGGTTGGGGTTATGCATGGACAAAAGACAAGGATCATCACTTTATGATGGAGATTTCTCGGTCTTTTAGGGGTCCCATTTTTCCAATGTTGCATGGCAACATTTTCCAATGTATTCCCTTTTTAGAACAAGTGTGTAGCCCCTCCTTTTGTGGTGTCCGATCCTTCTTTGTTTAGTTGTCCAATCGAACCCTTTTAATGCTTCTTTTCTTTTCCTATAAAGATAAAATAAGAAAAGTAAGACATAATATCAAAAAGACAATTTAGCCTTTACGGCTATACTTAATAAAGAAAAGAAAAGATTAGATTGTTTATTCATGAACTCCAACTAACTAACTAACTGTGTATCCTTATATGCATTTTTGTGGCACCATGGGGTGACACCAAACTTAATTTGAAGCACTGTGATGAAAAGTTCTGTTCAAAGCTCCAAGACTAGCATGCTCTCTGTTGCATTCATGCTTTCTTGGTACACTTTGAACACCAAACTTGTTCTTCACTATATATACTGCAATATAAGAACGTCGCCAAGTTTGGGTTGGAATTTATGAATATTGACTTATTTATTAGTAAAAGCTAATAAAACATGGGTTGCCTCCCATGAAGCGCTTCTTTAGCGTCACTAGCTTGACGTTTCTCCTTCATCAGGGAGGTTGATAATGCTTCAAGTCCTCCCCTCTTACCTTGGACTTATATCCATTGGTTGTATCAATGATCTCCACATGTTTCAAGGAGAGGACTCTGTTAATAGTGAAGACCTTAGGTAACTGAGATGGTACAGTCGGGAGATTAGGGGGGATATCTGGGAAGTAAGCTGAGATCACTTTATCTCCTGGAGAGAAATCTTCCGTAGGGATCTTCTTGTTCCTCCACCCCCTTGGTACCTTCTTCTTTGTCTCTTTTGATGCTTCCCTGCTCTTGGCGACTTCTTCTTCTAAGTGAATTTTGTTGTTGTCTTCACATGCCTCTAGTGGTTTAGGTTCCTCCAGCTTCTCCTTGAGCTGTGACGATTGTTGTTTGCCTTGTTCATCATTCAGTGGGGTTTTCGGATGCGTTGGTGGTGCCTCAGTGCTTGTTTCCTCTGCCAGCTTCTCATTATGATCATTGCTTGGTTCTTTATTTTCTTGGTCAGCTTCTTGGGAGAGTTTGAAGACATTGAAGCTGAGTTGTTCATCATGGAGTGTGACTCTCTTCCATGTCCAAGATGACAAAGTCTATTGGGAGGTAGTATTTCCCAACCTTTAACAACACATTTTCCACCACCCCTATTGCTTGTTTTTGAGTTTTGTCAGCCAGCCTGATGACCACATCTGTGGGCAATATCTCATTGATCTGCAGTCTCTTCACCAGGGCTAAGGGCATTAAGTTGATGCTTGCTGCCAAATCGCAGAGTGCTCTATCAAACATTATTTCTCCTATGGCACAGGGGACATGAAAACTCCCTGGATCTTTTCTTTTCGTAGGCAACTGTGGTTGAATGAGGGCACTACACCCCTTGTTCATCACTATAGTCTGGCCTCCCTTGAGTGAGCTTTTCCTAGGAAGCAGCTCCTTCATATACTTGATATATGCAGGCATTTGTTGGATAGTCTTGATGAATGGTATGTTCACATGCAAAGATGCAAACAAGTCAAGAAATCTTGAGTATATTCTCTTCTCCACAGCACCATTGAGCAGTTGGGGAAAAGGTGCATAGAGTCTCAACAACTCCTGTTTTGAGATTTCTGGTTCTTGGCAATCTTTTTCCACCTCTTCTACTAAGGTATCTTCAGGTTGTTCTAACAGCTTACTTGGCTTGTCCTCAATCTCCTTATCACTTATAGTGACTATCTTGCAATCTTTCCAACTTACTTTCTTTATTTCACCTCTCGGATTCTTCTCTGTGTCACTTGGGAATCCATCTGTGGGTTTGGGAATTTGCTCAGAGAGATATCCTACTTGAGATTCCAACCTCTTGATTGTGTCTCCCTGGTTCTTGAAACTGGCTCGCACTTCCTCCTTGAACACCTTGTTGTCTTGGATATCCTTGCATATGCCTTCAAGTAGATTTTCAATCCTTGAGATTCTTTCATCAAGTGATGATAAGTCAGGCTGAGAAGGGTTGTTCTGGCCTTGATATGAATGTGGAGAGGTGTTGTTATTGGGATGTTGATATGGTCTAGATGTGAAATTGTTTGGATTTAGGCGTCTTTGATCCAGGCTTTGGTCTTGTTGATTTTCCCACCCAAAGTTTGGGTGATTCCTCCATCCAGGGTTGTAATTCTTGGAGTAAGGATCATGGTTCTGCCTAGGTGAATTCCCAATGTAGTTGGCTTGCTCCTGACTACCCTCTGCTTCTTCATTCACTCTTTCTTGGGTTGTTGATGAAGTGGAGATTGCTGCCACTTGGTTCGTCTCCATCTTCTTAGTGAGGTCAACCAGCTGTTGGGTAATGAGCTTGTTTTAGGCCAACAGAGCATCTACATTGTTTAGCTCCATTACTCCTCTTGTGTTCCCTCTTTCGGAAGCATAGAAGTAGTCGTTCTCTGCTACTGTTTCATTGACATCTATAGCCTCCTCAATGGTTTTCTTCTTGTTCAAAGATCCTCCGGATGAATGGTCTACGGCCTTCTTTCACTCATAAGAGAGCCCTTCATAGAAAATGTGCAGCTGCACCCATTCGTTAAATATGTCAGGTGGACACCTTCTTGTTAGGTCTTTAAACCTCTCCCATGCTTCATATAGAGTCTCACCATCTTGTTTCCTGAAGGTTTGGACCTCAGCTCTCAGCCTATTGATTCTTTGAGGAGGGTAAAATCTTGCTAAGAATTTGTTCACCACGTCTTCCCAAGTTGTCAAGCTTTCCCTTGGGAAAGATTCCAGCCACTTGGCTGCCTTATCCCTGAGTGAGAATGGAAATAAAAGCAGTCTATAGGTGTTAGGATGAACACCATTAGACTTCACTGTGTCACAAATTCTCAGGAAGGTGGTTAAATGTTGATTTGGGTCCTCTTGGACACTTCCTCCGAACGAACAGTTGTTCTGCACAAGGGTGATGAGCTGTGGCTTCAGTTCAAAATTGTTGGCATGGATGGTTGGCTTTTGAATGCTACTTCCACAGTTTCCTGGGTTTGGATTGATATGAGAGCCTAAAACTCTTCTGTCCTCCCCAGTATGATTTGCTTGACCTCTTCCGCCATGGTTGTGAGCCTCTTCTTCATGATGGTTTTCCATGTTTTCTTCCATGTTTGGTTCAAAGTATTCCTCAAAGTGTTCCTCCTCTTCTTCAGCACTAACTACACGTTTGTCTCTTGCCTCCCTCCTTAGTCTAAGGAAGGTTCTCTCAGGTTCAGAATCAAAGGAAGTTGAAGCCCCGCTTCTTCTCCCTGTCATACAACCAACAAGTACAAGCAAAGAGAATAGGTGCAGAAAGTATATCTGTCAGAATTTCTGTTAGTGTGAGTGATGCAATATATCAAACAGTTAGTGGGTTAGTGAGATGAAATGTAAATAACAGAAAAAAAAGTAGGGGGAAGGGAAGAAATTAACTAAAACAGGAAGTAAATAACTCAAACAGAAATTTAAATCAAACAAAAATAAAATGCTCAATCTAGTTATCCTCCAATCTAATCATTGTTGATGCACAATCAATCCCCAGCAACAGCGCCATAAACTTGATGCACGGAAAACTTGTCTCATAACAAATTTCCTTCGGCAAGTGTACCGAATTTGTCGTCAAGTAAAAACTTACAATAGAGTGAGGTCGAATCCCACAAGGATTGATTGATCAAGCAACTTTAATTAGAGGAATGTTCTAGTTGAGCGAATCAGAAATTGAGTTGTGAATTGCAGAAAGTTAAATGCGGGAAAGTAAATGACAGAAAGTAAATTGCAGAATCTTAAATAGGAATGGGGGAATTGCTCATAAATGTAAATAACAGAAATTAAAGAGAATGGGTAAGATCAGAAATGGGGAGTTCATTGGGCTTAGGAGATTTGCATTCTCCAGATCAATCTCATTTACATCTCTTCCTCAATCAATGCACTCATTGATCTCCTTGGCAATCTTAAGTGATTGAATTACAATTTCTTGTAATTCAATCTCTCAAATCTTGATCAATAGCCAATTCCTTGGTCAATTGCTCATGAGAAGAGATGAAGTATGGTCACTGATTATACCACATGCATTTCCCAAATCAAGCATTGAGAGGATTATAGTCACATATCCATCCAAACCCAATTTGGTCCAGCATGAGAAAGCATTTCTAGCTTGATCTCTTCATTCCTCTTTCAAAGCTCTGGAAAATGAAAACAAAGATGGAGAATACATGATGAAAACTAGAAGAGCCAAAAAGTAAAATACAGGAAGTAGTTCTATGCTATTTTCTAACTCCCAGCAACTCTCCCAAAATAATTCAAAGCTACTCCTATATATACTACTCTTCTCATCTTCTAGTTGGTTCTTCAAGTCTTGGGCCTTTGGATCTTGAGTTTGAAGCAGTTCTCTTCTTCATTTGGGCTTGGCTCTACTTGCAGAGAGAAAGTGTGAAGTGGGCAGATATTTTAGCTCAGGACGTTAGGGTTGTTAACGTTTAGTGAAAATATGAGTTCGAGAACGTTAGTGACAATCAACTTTCTCACTAACGTTCCTAAGTAAAAGCCACGTTAACCTCAACGTTAGTGGCACAAACGTTGCCACCAACGTTGCCTCTAGGTCCTTCGCACACATTATTGGGACTTAACTTTCCCAATAATGTTGAAAAGCCCCCATTGCTCCTACGTTAGAGCCCACGTTAACTTAGTTAACGTGGCTCTTTAACGTGGGCTTGCCATCCTTCGAGAACGTTAGTGACATTCAACATTGTCACTAACGTTCCAATGTGCCCCCATGTCTCACGTTAGAATCCACGTTAACTAGGTTAACGTGGCTTATAACGTGGCCATGCTTAGCCATCCCCAACGTTAGTGACAATGTTAAGTGTCACTAACGTTGGTTCATCATTCCTCATCCACATTAGCTTCCACGTTAACTAAGTTAACGTGGGAGTTAACGTGACTCATAGTGGCTTGTGTGGCTCCTTCCAACGTTAGTGACAATGTTGAGTGTCACTAACGTTGGCCATCACCTTCTTCTCTCACGTTAGCCTCCACGTTAACTAAGTTAACGTGGAAGTTAATGTGGCTCCTTGGGGTTGTGTGGTTGCTTCCAACGTTAGTGACAATGTTGGGTGTCACTAACGTTGTTGACCACTCTTGCCTCTTCATGTTAGCTTCCACGTTAACCAAGTTAACGTGAGAGTTAACGTGGCATTGTACACTTAGGCTAACGTTAGTGACAATGTTGAATGTTACTAACGTTTGCTTCCTTTCCCCCTTTTAACATTAGAGGCCACGTTAACTAAGTTAACGTGGACTCTAACGTGGCCACTTGTGAGCATTGGCCAACGTTAGTGATAATGTTAAGTGTCACTAACGTTGGCTCAAATTCCCTTCTTCATATTAGAGTTCACGTTAACTTAGTTAACGTGACTCTTAACGTGGGTAATGATGGCTTCGAGAGCATCATTGGCAGTCACTTTTCTCATTAACTTTGCAAGTTACCTCCCATTCCTTACTTCCTTTGGTCCTGAAATCAGGCAATAGAGTGCATCAAAGTTCTAGTCCAAGTCATGGGTAATGCAGAATACAATTTGTCACTAAACTCATGCAAAATCCTCATGAAATAATGTAAAATGCACAATGTATGCTTGAATCAAGGTGTAAGTGAATATCTACCCAAAACTAGCTTATTTCCTAAGAAAATGCATGAAACTATCCTAAAAACAGTAAAGAAAAGGTCAGTGAAACTGGCCAAAATGCCCTGGCATCAAAAATACCAAGGAACACCAAACTTAAGAATTTTAAGATCAAGACACAAAAAAGACTCAAGAACACTTTGAAGATTCACAAGAACACCAAGAACAAAAGAAAGAACACCAAACTTCAAATTTTTTTGAAGACCAAAATAACTTTTCGAAAATTATATAAAAATTAACAAGAAAACTCCAAACTTAAAGTTTGGCACAAGATTAAATCAAGAAAAATTATTTTTGAAAAATATTTTTAATAGAACCGGTGCCCAATCATCAAGAACATAAACCAATGCTCTAGCCAATTGAGCTGTAAATGTAACACTTG
Organism: Arachis hypogaea; assembly: GCF_003086295.3. Taxonomy (NCBI): domain Eukaryota; kingdom Viridiplantae; phylum Streptophyta; class Magnoliopsida; order Fabales; family Fabaceae; genus Arachis; species Arachis hypogaea. The sequence continues at coordinate 73,047,256 of NC_092051.1, read as the reverse complement.
TTTTGAAGAGGTATATTATCACTAACTAAAAATAAATTCCTTTTTGAAGACTAATGCTTTGGAAAAAGACAAGAAAAACAAGAAAAGACACAGAACAAGAAAAACTAAAAATCAAACAAGACAAATAAACAAGAACAACTTGAAGATCAAAGAACACAACTTCGAAAATTTAAAAGAAAAATATAGAATATGCAATTGACACCAAACTTAGAACAAGACACTAAACTCACGAAAAAAATTAAAAATTGATAAAAAAAAATAATATTTTTGAAAAATTTTTGAAAAGGAAATAAAGGACTCAGAATTTAATGACTCTATAGCAACAAAAATAAATTATTCCTAATCTAAGCAAGAAAATAAACCTTTAGTTGTTCAAACTCAAACAATCCCCGGCAACGGTGCCAAAAACTTGGTGCACGAATTGTGAATCACACTTTTCACAATTCGTACCACTAACCAGCAAGTGCACTGGGTCGTCCAAGTAACACCTTACATGAGTAAGGGTCGAATCCCACAGAGATTGTTGGTTTGAAGTAATCTCTGGTTATCTTGTAAATCTCAGTTAGGAGGTTAATTATAATTATCAGTTGACTTGCAAATGAACAAGGGAACATAAAATAAATACTTGGTATGCAGTAATGGAGAATATGTTGGAGTTTTGGAGATGCTTTGTCTTCTGAATCTCTGCTTTCTCCCTGTCTTCTTCTTCACGCACGCAAGGTTCCTCCTATGGAAAGCTGTGTGTTGGTGGATCACCGTTGTCAATGGTTACCATCTGTCCTCTCAGTGAAAAAGGTCCAGGTGCGCTGTCACCGCATGGCTAATCATCTGTCGGTTCTCGATCATGTCAGAATAGGATCCATTGATCCTTTTGTGTCTATCACTACACCTAACACTCGCTAGTTTGAAGCTCGTCACAGTCATTCAATCCCTGAATCCTACTCGGAATACCACAAACAAGGTTTAGACTTTCCGGATTCTCAAGAATGCTGCCAATGGATTCTAGCTTATACCACGAAGATTCTGATTAAGGAATCCAAGAGATATTCATTCAATTGAAAGTAGAACGGAGGTGGTTGTCAGGCACGCGTTCATAGGTTGAGAATGGTGATGACTGTCACGGATCATCACATCCATCATATTGAAGTGCGAATGAACATCTTAGATAGAAACAAGCGTGTTTGAATAGAAAACAGAAATAGTTGCATTAATTCATCGAAACACAGCAGAGCTCCTCACCCCCAACAATGGAGTTTAGAGACTCATGCCGTTAGAAATTACAAATTTCAGATCTAAAATGTCCTGAGATGCAAAATAAATCTCTAAAAGTTGTTTAAATACTAAACTAGTAACCTAGGTTTACAGAAAATGAGTAAACTATGATAGATAGTGCATAAATCCACTTCTGGGGCCCACTTGGTGTGTGCTGGGGCTGAGACTTAAGCTTCTCACGTGCCTGGGCTGTTTTGGGCGTTCAACGCCAGGTTGTAACCTGTTTCTGCCGTTGAACTCCAACTTGTAACTTGTTTCTGGCGCTGGACGCCAGACTGCAACATGGAACTGGCGTTGAACGCCAGTTTATGTCATCTATCCTTGAGCAAAGTATGGACTATTATATATTGCTGGAAAGCCCTGGATGTCTACTTTCCAACGCAATTGAGAATGCGCAATATGGAGTTGTGTAGCTCCAAAAAATCCACTTTGAGTGCAGGAAGGTCAGAATCCAACAGCATCAGTAGTCCTTTTTCAGCCTGAATCAGATTTTTGCTCAGCTCCCTCAATTTCAGCCAGAAAATACCTGAAATCACAGAAAAACACACAAACTCATAGTAAAGTCCATAAATGTGATTTTTAATAAAAAAACTATTAAAAATATACTAAAAACCAACTAAATCATACTAAAACTAAGTAAAAATAATGCCAAAAAGCGTATAAATTATCCGCTCATCAACACTCTTGAGAGTTTTGAAATGTGTGCGTACGCACAGGGGTGTGCATATGCACAAATGTCAATTTTTACAAGGATCTATTCACTCGCACAACCTGTGCCAGCGCCCCCAACAAACTGACCTTCCCGACGTGTGCGTCCGCATAGGTTGAAGTTTTTCCTTAGATGTGTGCGTGCACAAGCTGTGCTGGCACTGCGAACAGAACGCACTTCCCTGCCTGTGCGTGTGCACAGACGTGTGCGTCCGCACAGGTTGAAATATTTGCAGGGTGTGCGTCCGCACGAGGGTGTGCGCTCGCACAAATCAAAAATCATGAAATTATGCAACTTTGCAGAATTTCAGATTTTTAACACCAACTTTGAAGGATCATAACTTTCTCTACAAAATTCTAGTTTTCACAAATTTTATATTGATCTAAAGAGTTTTCAAAGATCTTTAATTATAAACAAATTTCAATCAATTTCGAAAACCAAGGCAAAAGTTATGATTGAGCAAAATTCACCAAAAACTCAATTTTACCAAACTTTACAATTTACACAATTTCTTACCATACACATCCCAAACCATACTATACCATCCAAAATTCCATTTTTCATCAAGATGTACCTATTGTATAATAATACACCAACCTTACAACATTCTTATTCTCATTTCATTATTTCCAATTCCAACATCAACCATATAACACTTATGATCAAAATCATCATCACACTCACCATTTCATAAATCATCATACTACAATTATCATAAAGAACCAACTTCCAATCCATACAATCATTCAACATCAATATATCATTAAAATTCATCACAATCAACCCAACAATCATCAATTCATCATCATATAACATGACAACCATCATTTTAGTTTAATCTATCTTATTGGTCACTAGCCTATGTGTCCATGAATATTATATACTACATAGAGGAAACCGAAAGCATACCTTGGCCGATTCCCCTTTATGCACCCGAATTCCAACTTAGCACAAACAAGCTTCCAACCACAATCCAAGCTTTCAAATCCACTCCAATAAGCACAATTAAGTTCCAAGAGCTCCCAAAGCCACAATAACCAAACTATATACATATAAATCACCTCAAATCAACCTAGGGTTCCAATTAAACATAAATTCACAAGGGTTTAGTGGCCCTTACCTTCTCCAACCGATTTACTAGCAAGAATCCAAGGCTAAGCAAGCATTAGAGCAAACCTAAACACCAAGGATCACAAAAACTCATTTAATCAAAAATTCTATAAACTCGAAATTTTGAGGAGAGAAACTGAGAGGGATTCGAGCTTTCTGATGAGCGGATAATTTATACGCTTTTTGGCAATGTTTTTAGTATGTTTTTAGTAGGATCTAGTTACTTTTAGGGATGTTTTTATTAGTTTTTATGTTAAATTCACATTTCTGGACTTTACTATGAGTTTGTGTGTTTTTCTGTGAATACAGGTATTTTCTGGCTGAAATTGAGGGACTTGAGCAAAAATCAGATTCAGAGGTTGAAGAAGGACTGCTGATGCTGTTGGATTCTGACCTCCCTGCACTCAAAGTGGATTTTCTGGAGCTACAGAACTCCAAATGGCGCGCTCTAAACGGCGTTGGAAAGTAGACATCCAGGGCTTTCCAGCAATATATAATAGTCCATACTTTGCCCGAGTTTAGATGACGCAACAGGGCGTTGAACGCCAGTTCTATGCTGCAGTCTGGAGTTAAACGCCAGAAACACGTCACGAACCAGAGTTGAATGCCAAAAACACGTTACAACTTGGCGTTCAACTCCAAAAGAAGCCTCTGCACGTGTAAACTTCAAGCTCAGCCCAAGCACACACCAAGTGGGCCCCGGAAGTGGATTTATGCATCAATTACTTACTTCTGTAAACCCTAGTAGCTAGTTTAGTATAAATAGGACTTTTTACTATTGTATTTAGATCTTTTGGAACATCTTTGCATTATCTTTTGATCATTTGATCATGTTTTGAGGGCTGGCCATTCGGCCATGCCTGAACTTTATCACTTATGTATTTTCAACGGTAGAGTTTCTACACACCATAGATTAAGGTGTGGAGCTCTGCTGTTCCTCATGAATTAATACAAAGTACTACTGTTTTTCTATTCAATTCAACTTATTCCGCTTCTAAGATATCCATTCGCACTTCAACATGAATGTGATGATCGTGACAGTCATCGTCATTCCCTATAAACACGTGCTTGACAACCACTTCCGTTCTACCTTAGATTGAATGAGTATCTCTTGGATTCCTTAATCAAAATCTTCGTGGTATAAGTTAGAACCCATGGATGGCCATTCCTAAGATCCGAAAAGTCTAAACCTTGTATGTGGTATTCCGAGTAGGATCCGGGAAGGGATGGCTGTGACGAGCTTCAAACTCGCGAGTGCTGGGCGTACTGACAGACGCAAAAGGATCAATGGATCCTATTCCAGTATGATCGAGAACCGACAGATGATTAGCCATGCAGTGACAGCGCATTGGACCATTTTCACTGAGAGGACAGGATGTAGCCATTGACAATGGTGATGCCTAACATACAGCTTGCCATAGAAAGGAGTAGGACTGATTGGATGAAGACAGCAGGAAAGCAGAGGTTCAGAGGAACGAAAGCATCTCTATACGCTTATCTGAAATTCTCACCAATGAATTACATAAGTATTTCTATCTTTATTTTCTGTTTATTTATTATTATTATTCGAAAACTCCATAACCATTTAATATCCACCTGACTGAGATTTACAAGGTGAGCATAGCTTGCTTCATACCAACAATCTCCGTGGGATCGACCCTTACTCACGTAAGGTTTTATTACTTGGACGACCCAGTGCACTTGCTGGTTAGTTGTATCGAAGTTGTGACAAATTATGAATTAAGATTAGAGCACCAAGTTTTTGGAGCCATTACCAGGGATCACAATTTCGTGCACCAAGTTTTTGGCGCCGTTGCCGGGGATTGTTCAAGTTTGGACAACTGACGGTTCATCTTGTTGCTCAGATTAGGTAATTTTCTTTTTGTTTTATTTTTAAAAAAAATTCTTCAAAAATCTTTCAAAAAATTTTTCCTTTTGTTTTCGAAAATTATTTCAGAATTTTTAAGAATGAATTCTAGAGTTTCATGAAGCATGTAGAAGCCTTGCTGGCTGTAAAGCCATGTCTAAATTCATTTGGACTGAGGCTTCCAAGTCATCATTACAAGAGCAAGCTAGTTGTTGCTAATCAAATTTTTTATTGTATGACTGATTTGTATCTTCTAAAGCTTGGCTGGCTATTAAGCCATGTCTAACCCTTGGATTGGAGCTTTAGGCTAACATTGAAAGATTCCTAGAATTCTTATTAAAAATTTTTGAATTTCTTATTTTCTTTTTCCTATATGTTTTTCGAAAAAAATATACAAAAATAAAAAAAATTTAATAAAATCATAAAAATAAAAAAAATATTTTATGTTGTTTTTTTGAGTCTTGAGTCAATTTTTAAGTTTGGTGTCAACTGCATATTTTTCTTTTTCTAAAATTTTTTTTCGAAAATTCATGCATTCATAGTGTACTTCATGATCTTCAAGTTGTTCTTGGTAGGTCTTCTTGTTTGATCTTGATGTTTTCTTATTTTGTGTCTTTTGTTGTTTTTCATGTGCATCTTTGCATTCATAGTGTCTAAGCATTAAAAATTTATAAGTTTGGTGTCTTGCATGTTTTCTTTTCTTGAAAATTTTTCAAAAATAAGTTCTTGGTGTTCATCTTGACATTCAAAGTGTTCTTGGTGTTCATCTTGACATTCATAGTATTCTTGCATGCATCACATGTTTTGATCCAAAATTTTCATGCATAGAGTCAATTTTGTGTTTTTCTCTTTTATCATTAAAAATTCAAAAATAAAAAAAATATCTTTCCCTTTTTCTCTCATAAAATTCGAAAATTTGAGTTGACTTTTTCAAAAAATTTTAAAATCTAGTTGTTTCTTATGAGTCAAATCAAATTTTCAAATTGAAAATCTTATCTTTTTCAAAAATTAAATCTTTTTCATTTTTCTTATTTATTTTTGAAAATTTTAAAAATATTTTTTAAAAATCTTTTTCTTAATTTTATCTCATAATTTTCGAAAATATTATCAACAATTAATGTTTTGATTCAAAAATTTCAAGTTTGTTACTTTCTTGTTAAGAAAGTGATGGGAAGCAGAAGCTGGTGAATTAAAAATTTATTAAAATGGTTACGTTGCAAGTATAGTTATTAACTCACTGAAAATCTGCCTATCAATTTAGAAATATGTCACAGAGAGTTTAAATTAAAATTACTGGGAGTTTTAAGTCCCAGGTCGTCTCCCAACGAGTTGCAGAAAAGTGTGCTGTTTTATTAATCAGATGTTCCAAGAAGTTGAGCTAAGTAAATTGGAATTTAAATTGAGGAATTTTAAATAATATAAATAAAAGCCTTGACTGGGAATTGATTAGTTAGAATCTCTATCATTGATGGAGTGATTTTTAAGATTGATTTATAATTAACGGTTACTCTGTTTGGTTATCCTTTACTAGGTAAGGGAAAATCAAACAAGTTGGACTGCCAGATCTATTCACGAGTTACAACCCACTTAGTTCAAAGGGATTGGCGTTGGTGATAGGATAGCAATCCAACATTTAACCCAACTATAAAATTCTCTTTCAATCCTTCCAACTCAAGAATTCCTTTTAATCAACTCCCTATCAAGTAATGAAACTACTCACGCATTGTAAATAAAGAATCCATGGCACATAAAAGGGAATTAAAAGAAGACATGATTATTGGAATTGAAATTGAATTAAAGAGAAATAATCCTTGAATTAATTAATCATAAAAGTATCTGAATGACAAAATTGAACATAACAAAGAACATGGAAGAATAAAACCAAGTTAAGAGAACAAACTAGAATGATGAAGTCTTGATGAGGAAATAACTCTTCTCAATGTTCCAATGCTAAGACCAATTGAAAATTAAAATTCTAAAAACTAGAGAGAAAAACCTAAGAGAGTGAAAAAAAACTAGATCTCAAACTACTGAATGAATGTGTGTGTTGTTTCTGCATATTCTCTGACTCTAGTCTGCTGTTCCAGGCCGAAAACTGGGCCGAAATAAGGTCCAAAATCACCCCCATCGAATTCTGCAGATTATGCAGATCGCACATGTCATGCGATCGCGTCGTCCATGCGGACGCGTCGCTTGCGCTTTTTCCTCTCCACGCGTTCGCGTCATCCATGCTACCGCGTCGCTTGCGCTTTCCAATCCGTGCGGCCGCGCAAGCCATGCGGCCGCATCACTGCGATTTGTGCTCCATCGCGCGGTCGCGTGAGCCATGCGACCGCATCACTTCTCGCTGGTTATCTCCTCAAATTCTTGTGTTCCTTCCATTTTTGCTAGCTTCCTCTCCAATCTCCATCTCATTCATGCCCTATAAGGCCTGAAACACTTGACACACAAATCACAGCATCGAATAGAATAAAGGAGAATTAAAAGTAAATAATTAAAGTCTCTAGGAAGCAATTTTCAAACATGTACTGAATTTAGGAAGGAAATCTAAATGCATGCTAAATTGATGAATAAGTGGGCAAGGATCATGACAAAACCACACAATTAAACACAATATAAACCATAAAATAGTGGTTTATCAACCTCCCCACACTTAAACATTAGCATGTCCTCATGCTAAATTGAAGGAGACAAGGAAATAAGTATGAACATGCAGAAACTCATGAAATGCAATACAATCCTATGTATATAAATAAGTGCAACTATATGATTATTGTCCACCTGATCAAAAGTAAATAAGCCCTTCAAAATAGTTACAAATCAAATTCCACTAATTCTATCATTATACAATAAAACTAATAAAAGTGCAAGAAGATAGCTTATGAAAGCAGGAAACATGAAAATTCAAGCATTGAACCCTCATTGATAATGTATTACGCTCTAATCTCTAGTGTATAGGGTAATCACTCAATTCTTTTCTAGTCATGTTTTCTAACTTTTGTTTTCCTCTTAACCAATCAACGACAGTTAATATACCAATGCAAACATCATGAGGTCTTTTCAGGGTTGTAATGGGGCCAAGGTGCAGGTAAGGATATACATATGGCTAAGTGAGCTTTATAAATTGAATCTTTAATTAACCTAAGCTCTCACCTAATATACATATATTCTATATACTTTTAAATTCATGCTTAGCTACCCATAATTCCCTTTTTCAACCCATACTCATGTTTCAACTTTGTATTTTAATTCTATCATATGTGCATTGATCTTTGAATTCTGAATTTAACATTGGGGTAATTTTGTCCCCTTATTTATTGATTTTTTTTAATAAATAAAGCTTATCAACGCACATAGATTTTTTATTCTTATAGTTTCACATGAATAGGTATCCAAATTCCCTTTAAATTTTCATGACACATCCCCTTAACAACTTTTGTTTCCACAATTTCTCATACTTAACTAGTACACACAATTCTATCTTAAGCTAACCAAAGATTCAATTTGGGATATGCAATTGTTTTTTCAGCTTAAGGTTAGTAATGTGGTAAAATATAGAACAAATGGGGTTTTAAAGGCTCAAAGTGGTTAACAAGGGTAATTGAAAAGGGTAGGCTTGATTTGGATAAGTGAGTTTAAACAAATAATGGCCTCAATCATGTGCAAGCATGTAAATATAATAAATATTGGACATATAAGATAAAACAAAGTATAGATTACAATCATAGAGAAGTAAACACACAAGAATAAAATGATTATGGTTAAATAGTGTAACCATACATAAAGGCTCAAATCTTTCACAGGTTGTGTGTTCTTTAGCTCAAACATCATGTTTCAAATACAACTCAAGCAGATTTATCATAAAAATTTTGAAAAATTAGTGAAATTTTGTTCCAAAGATAGATTTTTAAAAGAAACTTATTGTCTTTTCAATCAAGTAGAACATGCATGCAACTATTCTAACCTATGCAATTTATTCTATTTTATAAAAGAAAGAAAATCTAACTAAAATATCCTAATTATTGGTGCCAGAGAAGAGAATTTACCTCCGGAAGTCAGGTACTGACCGACCTCCCCACACTTAAGGCTTTGCACCGTTCTCGGTGCCATCTGTCAGAAACAGGGGTTGGCTGGTAGCAGTATCTCCACAGTCGGGACCATCATGGCTCCCGGTGCTGGTAAAAGAAGTAGAGTCCGGAGTGTCTAAGTCCTTGAATTTGCCCATGATCAGCCCCTTGAGGTATGTGAATTGGCGCTTGTTACGGCGCTCTCTCATCTTAGCTTTCTGTTCATGCTGATCCAACTTTTCAAGTAACTGTTGGAGCAATTTCTCAGTGGTAGATGCTTGTGGTGTTGAAGAAGGAATATCTTCAACTGGCTCAGTAGGCTGGCTTGTAGTGGCTGCTGAAAGTCTGAGGTATTTCCCGTTAGGGACATATTGATCATCTCGTGGAACCATGGCTTTGGTGTCCCCAGCTCTGTAGGAGACTCCGGCTGCTGAGACAAGATCTGAGACCAGGGCGGGAAAAGGTAGGTTGCCTGCGATTTGTACACGCTCCATAGCATTCCGGATGTGTCTTGAAGGATTCAGAGGTTGGTCTGTAAGGATGCACCATAGTAGAACAGCCATGTCTGCAGTGAAGGAGGACTCATGAGTGCTCGGAAAGACGTAATGGGACATGATCTGTGCCCATACGCGAGCCTCCAAGGTAAGTGCGGAAGCCAAGATTCCTTTAGGGCGGGAACGGTGGTATCCGTAGATCCAACGGCTGCCAGGTAAAGCAATGACTCCAAGAACGGAGTCCCAGTCAAATTGGTATCTCTGGCGCTGAAGGGTTGCTTCTTGAAAAGCGTCCATTCCTGCTGGAATAGGGGGAAGACTCAGAGCTTGCTGAATGGCCTCTTCTGTGATAGGGACTTGCTTTTGCCGGACATAAACAGACTGCAGGGTCGGTATGTAGAAGTTGGAGTAGAACTCAACTACCCAAGAGAGATTGACCTGCCTCGGCTGTCTCCGTAAGAAACCCCATTGTCTTCGCTCAATTTGCGGCTCAACAAAGGTGGCAATATTGGACAAGAGGGTAAGAAGGTATTCATTGTTATAGTTCCTTTCTGCCAGGATGGGGAACATCTGCTCACAGTAGCGATTGGAAAATTGCGCAGCGTCCTTTGCTGGAAAGGCTTTCTCCTTTTCATCAACCTTTATTATCCTCTTGACTCGTTTTGTTGAGGGCTTGACTGCGGTTGAAGAAAGCTCTGCCACTAATGCTCTTTTAGTTCCTCTTCTTGCTGGTGGTCTGGAAGTTACTTTCTCCTTTCCTTTCTTGGTGGCCATCCTGAAAGAAGGAAAGAGAAAGAAAATTAAATGCAAAGAGAGATACAGCAAGGAAGGAAACGGAAAAGAGGGTGAATGATGCACAGTAAAATGTAGATGACATTAACACATGCTCTCGAGTACATATGAAAAGCCATCAATGGGAAATAGCTAGTGCATAAAAAGACAAGTGAATGCAAGGTGTTTATTGGCATGCTGGCAAAGGGCATGAGTAGCATAGACCAAGCATTACTTTGTAATAAACCATCACGTTTATATTGACAATTGAATTCAATTAATAAAATAATAGGGGAAAGTTGTGAAAAGCAAGCATTGAATAGTATAGGAACATAGAGAAGTGCATAATGCCACATGGGCTTTTTGACAAACACATAGTATGCATGTTAAACAAGATGTAAAAAATATGAAATTGAACATGCAAGCAATCCCCTAAAAAATAATAATAATAATAATTGTCAAATAAATTGTAACAAGTCACAAGCATTTAGTGAGGGATAATGACTCAAAAAATTTTTAACACCATGTAAAAAGGGAAAAGAAGAATAAAGAAAATAAAAGTTTAAAAAGAAAAGGAAAAGAAAAAGAAAATAATAATATATACATAATATAATAAGAATGATAGAAAAGAGAAGAAGGAAGAAGAAGGTAAAACCTTATTAATGGAGGAGAGAGAGAGAGAGTGAGATAGAAAGGAGAAGGGGGAAAGAAGAAAGAAGGAAGAAGGAGGGAAAAGAAAAATTAGGATTTGGAGGAAAGAAAGATAAGATAATTTGGCAATTGAGGTTTAGCTGTGCGGTGCATGCGACGCGGCCGCCTGGGGCATGCATTCGCATGGGGGTGCGTCAGGGAAGGGGACGCGATCGCGTCGGTCCCGCGGTCGCGTGACCTATGTTGCGCTGCTGGCGCAAGTGCAGCCTCGCTCCAGCACAACTCTCTGTTCGATTCATTTTAATTGCCAAAATTGGGTGACACGATCGCGTGGGTCATGCGATCGCGTGAGTGTGCGTCAGAAAAAAATTGACGCGGCCGTGTCGGCGACGCGGTCGCGTGACAAGGATTGTGCTTCCAGAACCAATCCAGTACTACTCTCGCACAATATAGCATAGTGCACCCTTTTACGTCGAAAATGCAGGGCACGCGGCCGCGTGAGGCACGCGGTCGTGTGGGAGGCCATGATTTTCATGCGACGCGGTCGCGTGGAGTAATTTGTGCCATTGGCACGACTCCAGCGCTCCTCCTGCGTAACTTTCTGTTCATTTTTATTTTTCTTTACTCCTCCTGCCACGCGGACGCGTCGCTGGTGCGATCGCGTCGCGCGGCGATTTTTTTTTTTAAGGAAAGATAAAGACATGTAATTGAAAGAGCACGGAAGCACTAATAAAGAAAAGAGTTATTAAAGAAGAAAAACTAAAAGTGAAGAAAGGAACGATCATACCGCGGTGGGTTGTCTCCCACCAAGCACTTTGCTTTTACGTCCGTAAGTTGGACGCTCCACTAGCTCAATCTACTGCTATGTGGGGATCTTCCAAGTGGAAGATCTCAAGCTCCTTATTTTTCTGCACATTCTCACCATGGTACAGCTTTAGGCGGTGTCCATTAACCTTAATAAGTTCAGAACTTGAAGGATGGCTTAGGTGATAGACTCCGTACGGTTCAGTCTTCTCTATTTTGTATGGACCTTCCCATTTTGATCTCAACTTACCGGGCATGAGCCTTAGTCGAGATTTATAAAGGAGAACAAAATCTCCAGGTTGGAACTCTCTTTTCTTGATGTTTTGATCATGCATAGCTTTCATCTTTTCCTTGTATATTCTGGAGTTCTCATAAGCTTCTAGACGAAGGTTCTCCAATTCCTGTAGTTGCAACTTTCTTTCAGTTCCGGCTTTCTCAATTTCCATGTTGCACTCTTTAACTGCCCAGAAGGCTCTGTGTTCGATTTCAACTGGAAGATGGCAAGCTTTTCCGTAAACTAAGCGAAAGGGACTCATCCCAATGGGTGTCTTGTATGCTGTTCTATATGCCCACAGTGCATCTTGTAGTCTGGCGCTCCAGTCCTTTCTATGAGGCTTTACTATCTTCTGCAGGATATGCTTAATTTCTCTGTTTGACACCTCGACTTGCCCATTAGTTTGGAGATGGTAAGCTGTTGCAACTTTATGGATTATCCCATGCTTCTTCATCAATCCTGTTAGTCTCCTATTAAAAATATATAAAAACAACAGTGTTAGCATCATCAGTGCGGGTAGGAATTGCTTCCACCCATTTGGAAACATAATCCACAGCTAACAATATATAAAAATATCCACTAGAATTTGGAAATGGACCCATGAAGTCAATGCCCCATACATCAAAAATTTCACAGAAAAGCATATATTGTTGAGGCATCTCATTCCTCCTGGATATGTTACCAAATTTCTGGCATGGGTGACAAGATTTACAAAACTCAGCAGCATCTCTAAAAAGAGTAGGCCACCAGAATCTGCAGTCTAAGATCTTTCTAGCTATTCTTTGAGGGCCAAAGTGTCCTCCATTCTCAGATGAGTGACAGGCCTCTAAAATGGACTGGAATTCTGATTGAGGTACACAACGTCTAATTATCTGGTCAGCGCCACATCTCCATAAATATGGGTCATCCCATATATAATATTTGGACTCGCTTTTCAGCTTGTCTCCTTGATGTTTAGAAAAATGTGGAGGAAATGTGCGGCTAACTAAATAATTAGCAACAGGTGCATACCAAGGGACTACCTCAGATACTGCTTGCAGGTTGTCAAAAGGAAAATTATCATCTATAGGAGTAGAATCATCCTTAATATGTTCAAGGCGACTCAAGTGGTCCGCTACTAAATTTTGGTTACCACTCCTATCCTTTATTTCTAAATCAAATTCTTGTAACAGTAGTATCCAACGTATAAATCTTGGTTTGGATTCCTTTTTAGCTAATAAATACTTTAGAGCTGCATGGTCCGAATACACTACTACTCTAGTACCAAGTAAATAAGCTCGGAATTTATCCAGAGCAAAAACAATAGCAAGTAGCTCTTTCTCAGTAGTAGTATAATTGGACTGGGCAGTGTCTAAAGTCTTAGACGCATAGGCAACAACAAAAGGATCCTTACCTTCATGCTGAGCCAGTGCTGCTCCAACTGCATGGTTGGAAGCGTCGCACATGATCTCAAACGGCTGGCTCCAGTCGGGTCCTCTCACAATTGGGGCTTGAGTTAGAGCGGTCTTCAGCTTATCAAATGCTTGTTTGCAATCTTCACTGAACTCGAACTCAATGTCCTTCTGCAGTAATCTGGATAAGGGAAGTGCCACCTTACTAAAGTCTTTAATAAATCTCTTGTAGTAACCTGCATGGCCAAGGAACGAACGGACTTCCCTCACAGAAGAGGGGTAAGGTAAACTAGAAATAACATTCACCTTTGCTGGGTCTACAGAAATGCCATTATTAGATACCACATGTCCTAATACAATCCCTTGCTTTACCATAAAGTGGCATTTTTCGAAGTTCAATACAAGGTTTGTATCAACACATCTATCTAATACTCTAGATAATCCATCTAAGCAAAGGTTAAAAGAATCACCATAAACGCTAAAATCATCCATAAAAACTTCCATACAGTCCTCAATAAGATCAGAGAAAAGACTCATCATGCACCTTTGGAAGGTGGCTGGTGCATTGCACAAGCCAAAGGGCATTCTCTTATAAGCGTAAGTCCCAAAAGGACATGTAAAAGTAGTCTTTTCCTGATCCTCAGGAGCTATATGAATCTGGAAATAACCTGTGTAACCATCTAGAAAGCAATAATGTGATTTCCCTGACAGGCGATCCAGCATTTGATCAATGAATGGAAGTGGGTAGTGATCCCTACGGGTAGCTTGTTTGAGATGCCTATAATCAATGCAAACTCTCCAAGCATTCTGAACTCTAGTTGCTATGAGCTCTCCATGCTCATTCTTCATGGTAGTGACTCTGGACTTCTTGGGCATAACTTGTACTGGGCTTACCCATTCACTGTCTGAAATGGGATATATGATACCTGCTTCCAATAGTCTGGTCACTTCCTTTTTGACAACTTCCAAGATGGTGGGATTCAATCTTCTTTGTGGTTGACGGATAGGTCTTGCTCCCTCTTCTAAAAATATTCTGTGCTCGCATACTTGAGGGTTGATTCCCACTATGTCTGCCAAACTCCACCCAATTGCCTTCTTATGCTTCCTCAGTACATCAAGTAACTGCTCTTCTTGTTGAGAAGTCAGTTCTCTTGCAATAATAACCGGAAGCTTCTGCTCATCCTCAAGATAAGCATATTTGAGATGTGGAGGAAGAGGTTTCAATTCTAACTTTTGATCATGGGCAGGCTCTGGATTATCTGGGGCTTGCAAAAATGGCGAAGTGTCCTCATTGCCAGTTAAGAGGGTCCCCACACTTGGATCTTGTCCAGTGTGCCTCTCTTCAAACTCTTCTTTTTGAACTTCAGCCACACTCTCGTCTATGACATCACACTGGAAGATAGAACGATCTTCTGGGGGGTTGTCAATGACTCCATTCAGATTGAAGATTACTATGCGGCCATCTATTTCAAAGGAGTATGTTCCTGAAAAAGCATCTAATTTGAATTTTGATGTCTTCAGGAATGGTCTTCCAAGTAGGATTGATGATGGCTTATCTGAATCATTATGGGGCATCTCCAAGATATAAAAATCAGTGGGAAATGTGAGCCCTTTAATGTTCACCAAAACATCTTCAGCAACTCCAGCCACTGTAATAATGCTTTTATCTGCTAACACAAAACGAGCTGCCGACCTTTTTAAGGGAGGGAGCCTTAAAACATCATATATAGACAAAGGCATTATACTGACACATGCTCCTAAATCACACATGCAATCATAAATTACTACACCACCAATAGTACAACTAACTATGCAAGGACCTGGATCACTACATTTTTCAGGTAATCCTCCCATTAAAGTAGATATAGAACTACCTAAAGGAATAGTTTCTAATTCGTTAATTTTGTCTTTATGGATACATAAGTCTTTTAGAAACTTTGCATATTTAGGTACCTGCTGAATAACATCGAAAAGGGGAACAGTTACCTCAACCTTTTTGAATATTTCTACCATTTTAGGATCAGGTTCCAGCTGCTTCCTGGGCTTCCTTGCAAGTTGTGGAAATGGAATGGGAGTAGTGTTTTCTGTGGGGCTTGCGTCTTTTTGTGCTTCTTCCTGTGGTTGAGCTATCTCTCCTTCAGTTATGTCCTGTATGTCCTCTTCCTCTTCAACATCTTCGATTTCTACCACCTCTTCAGCTAAGGTGTATTCTGGTGGGCTTGGTTCCTCCTGATTCCTCTCCTGCAGTGTGGTTTCGGACCTCAGGGTTATGGCATTAATGCCTCCCTTCGGATTGGGTAACGGTTGGGAGGGGATTCCAGTGGTGCTTGAAGGTTGGTTACTGGAATTTTGTGCTGAACCAAGTTGTGTCATAAAATCTTGCAGAGTAGAGGTGAAACCATTCAGACTGGCGTTAATACTGTTCACGATGGTATTTTCCATGGCCAGTTGTCTTTTCTCAAAAGCTTGTAATAAATCTTCATTAGAAGATACAGAAGAATGAGTAAATTGAGAGGTTTGCTGCTGATTGTTCGGTGGTCCTTGGTTTTGCCTCAGGTGAGGTGCTCGGTACAGTTGATTTTGCTGCCTGTTGTTGTTATATTCCACCTCTGATTTCCCTGATTATTTCTGCCTCCCCTATTATTGTTGTCCCTCCAATTCTGGTTTGAATTGTCCTGCCATCCATGGTTATTATTTCCACTTTGATTGTACCCTTGGTTGGGGCGGTCATAGAAGTTGTGAGTGGATGCCACCATATTGTCTTCTTGTTGGAGCTGCGGGCATTCATCAGTGTAATGGCTGTAATCAGCACAAATTCTGCAAATTCTTTGTGGAACCAGTTGTTGGTTTTGCTGCGGTTGAGTTTGCTGAGCTTGTTGAGTCAACTGCATTTGCTTCAGCAGGTTGGTCATCTCACAGATGCTTCGATTTAGAGCAGCAATCATATCTTTTTCAAAACTACCTAACTACTCTTCCCTCTCTAATTTTCGAAAATACCTCCCTCTTTTTCAAAAAATTCTTTTTAATTATTTAATTGCTTCAATTTTTAATTTTAATTTTAATTTTATCTTAATTTTCGAAAATCATTAACACTTTTTCAAAATTTATTTTTCGAAATTTCCTCTCTCCCATCTCCTTCTATTTATTTATTCATTTACTAACACTTCTCTTCATCTCAAATTACTGCTCCTATCCTCACCCTTGTGTTTGGATTATCCATTCTTCTTCACTCTTATTCCCTTTCTTCTTCTACTAACAACAAGGGAACCTCTATACTGTGGTAAAAAGGATCCCTATTATTATTTTCTGTTCCCTTCTTTTTCATATGAGCAGGAGCAAGGACAAGAACATTCTTGTTGAAGAAGATCCTGAACCTGAAAGGACTCTGAAAAGGAAACTAAGAGAAGCTAAATCACAACAATCCAGAGACAACCTTACAGAAATTTTTGAAAAGGAAGAGGAGATGGCAGCCGAAAATAATAATAATGCAAGGAAGATGCTTGGTGACTTTACTGCACCAAATTCCAATTTCCATGGAAGAAGCATCTCCATCCCTACCATTGGAGCAAACAATTTTGAGCTTAAGCCTCAACTAGTTTCTCTGATGCAACAAAACTGCAAGTTTCATGGACTTCCATCTGAAGATCCTTTTCAGTTCTTAACTGAATTCTTGCAGATATGTGATACTGTTAAGACTAATGGAGTAGATCCTGAAGTCTACAGGCTCATGCTTTTCCCATTTGCTGTAAGAGACAGAGCTAGAATATGGTTGGATTCTCAACCTAAAGATAGCCTGAACTCTTGCGATAAGCTGGTCACGGCTTTCTTAGCCAAGTTCTTTCCTCCTCAAAAGCTCAGTAAGTTTAGAGTGGATGTTCAAACCTTCAGACAGAAGGAAGGTGAATCCCTCTATGAAGCTTGGGAGAGATACAAGCAACTGACCAAAAAGTGTCCTTCTGACATGCTTTCAGAATGGACCATCCTGGATATATTCTATGATGGTCTGTTTGAATTAGCTAAGATGTCATTGGATACTTTTGCAGGTGGATCCATTCACCTAAAGAAAATGCCTGCAGAAGCTCAAGAACTCATTGACATGGTTACAAATAACCAGCTCATGTACACTTCTGAAAGGAATCCTGTGAATAATGGGACGCCTATGAAGAAGGGAGTTCTTGAAATTGATACTCTGAATGCCATATTGGCTCAGAACAAAATATTGACTCAACAAGTCAATATGATTTCTCAGAGTCTGAATGGAATGCAAGCTGCATCCAACAGTACTCAAGAGGCATCTTCTGAAGAAGAAGCTTATGATCCTGAGAACCCTGCAATAGCAGAGGTGAATTATATGGGTGAACCTTATGGAAACACCTATAACCCCTCATGGAGAAATCACCCAAATCTCTCATGGAAGGATCAACAAAAGCCTCAACAAGGCTTTACTAATGGTGGAAGAAACAGGTTTAACAATAGTAAACCTTTTCCATCATCCACTCAGCAACAGACAGAGAATTCTGAGCAGAATCCATCTAGCTTAGCAAATTTAGTCTCTGATCTATCTAAGGCCACTCTAAGTTTCATGAATGAAACAAGGTCATCCATTAGAAATTTGGAGGCACAAGTGGGCCAGCTGAGTAAGAAGATCACTGAAACCCCTCCTAGTACTCTCCCAAGCAATACAGAAGAGAATCCAAAGAGAGATTGCAAGCCCATTGATATAACCATCATGGCCTAATCCAAGGAGGAAGGGGAGGACATGAATCCCAAGGAGGAAGACCTCCTGGGACGTCCAGTGATCAACAAGGAGCTTCCCTTTGAGGAACCAAAGGAATCTGAGGCTCATCTAGAGACCATAGAAATTCCATTTAACCTCCTTATGCCGTTCATGAGCTCTGATGAGTATTCTTCTTCTGAAGAGAATGAGGATGTCACTGAAGAGCAAGTTGCCAAGTACCTTGGTACAATCATGAAGCTGAATGTCAATTTATTTGGTAATAAGACTTGGGGAGATGAACCTCCCCTGTACACCAATGAACTAAATGCATTGGATCAACTGAGATTACCTCAGAAGAAATAGGATCCTGGAAAGTTCCTAATACCTTGTACCATAGGCACCATGACCTTTGAGAAGGCTCTATGTGACATTGGGTCAGGAATAAACCTCATGCCACTCTCTGTAATGGAGAAACTGGGAATCTTTGAGGTGCAAGCTGCTAGAATCTCATTAGAGATGGCAGACAACTCTAGAAAACAAGCTTATGGACAAGTAGAGGACGTGCTAGTAAAGGTTGCAAGCCTTTACATCCCTGCTGATTTCATAATCCTAGATACTGGGAAGGATGAGGATGAATCCATCATCCATGGAAGACCCTTCCTAGCCACAGCAAGAGCTGTGATTGATGTTGACAGAGGTGAACTAGTCCTTCAATTAAATGAGGACTCCCTTGTGTTTAAAACTGAAGGTCATCCTTCTGTAAACATGGAAAAGAGGCACAGTAAGCTTCTCTCAAAACAGAGTCATGCAGAGCCCCCACAATCAAACTCAAAGTTTGGTGTTGGGAGGCCACAACCAAACTCTAAGTTTGGTGTTGGGAAGTTTCAACAATGCTCTGAACATCTGTGAGGCTCCATGAGAGCCCATTGTCAAGCTATTGACATTAAAGAAGCGCTTGTTGGGAGGCAACCCAATTTTTATTTATCTAATTTTATTTTTATTTTTATTATTCTTTCATGTTTTATTAGGTTCATGATCATGTAGAGTCACAAAATAAATACAAAAATTAAAAACATAATCAAAAATAGCAGAAGAAAAATCACACCCTGGAGGAGGGACTTACTGGCGTTTAAACGCCAGTAAGGAGCATCTGGCTGGCATTCAACGCCAGAACAGAGCATGGATCTGGCGTTGAATGCCAGAAACAAGCAGCATCCTGGCGTTCAAACGCCAGAAATGCACACTGAGGAAAGCTGGCGCTGAACGCCAGAAACAAGCATAGAACTGGCGTTCAACACCCAGAACAAGCATCAATTCGGCATTTAAATGCCAGAATTGCATGCAAAGGCATTTTGCAGGGATGTAAATCCTTGACACCTCAGGATTTGTGGACCTCACAGCATCAACTCAGCATCTGTAGACCCCACAGGATCCCCACCTACCTCCACTCATACTCTTCCCTCTTCTCATTCATTCTCTCTTCCCAATAGACACCCTTCCCCAAAACCCTTCACCAATCACCTCAAGCTCTCTTTCCTACTACCCCTTCACCACTCACATCCATCCACTCTTCCCCATAAACCTACCTCATAAACCCCACCTACCTTCAAATTTAAAATCACTTTCCCACCCAAACCCACCCTAAGTGGCCAAACCTAACCCCTCTCCCTCCACTATATAAACCCCTCCATTCTCCTTCATTTTCACATAACACAACCCTCTCTTCCCCTTCTTGGCCGAAACACAACCCCTTCTCCCTCTCTTCCATTTCTTCTTCTTCTTCTTCTTTTCTTTCTTCTCTTGCTCGAGGGCGAGCAATATTCTATGTTTGGTTTGGTAAAAGCATAAAGCTTTTTGTTTTTCCATTACCATTGATGGCACCTAAGACCGGAGAATCCTCTAGAAAAGGGAAAGGAAAGACAAAAGCTTCCACCTCCGAGTCATGGGAGATGGAAAGATTCATCTCCAAAGCCCATCAAGACCACTTCTATGATGTTGTGGCCAAGAAGAAGGTGATCCCCGAGGTCCCTTTCAAACTCAAGAAAAATGAGTATTCGGAGATCCGACATGAGATCCAAAGAAGAGGTTGGGAAGTTTTAACAAATCCCATCCAACAAGTCAGAATTCTAATGGTTTAAGAGTTCTATGCTAATGCATGGATAACTAGGAACCATGATCAAAGTAAGAACCCGAACCCAAAGACTTATCTCACCATGGTTCGGGGGAAATACTTAGATTTGAGTCCGGAAAATGTGAGGTTGCCGTTCAACTTGCCAATGATGGAAGAGAACGCACGCCCCTACTCAAGGAGAGTCAACTTTGATCAAAGGTTGGACCAAGTCCTCATGGACATATGTGTGGAAGGAGCTCAATGGAAGATTGACTCAAAAGGCAAACCGGTTCAACTGAGAAGACTGGACCTTAAGCCTGTAGCTAGAGGATGGTTAGAGTTCATTCAACGCTCAATCATTCCCACTAGCAACCGGTCTGAAGTTACTATAGACCGGGCCATCATGATCCATAGCATCATGATTGGGGAGGAAGTGGAAGTTCATGAGATTATACCTCAAGAAATCTACAAGATGGCTGACAAGTCCTCCACTATTGCAAGGTTAGCCTTCCCTCACCTCATTTGCCATCTATGCAATTCGGCTGGGATTGACATAGAGGGAGAAATCCTCATTGATTAGGACAAGCCCATCACTAAGAAAAGGATGGAGCGAACAAGAGAGCCTATTCATGGATCTCAAGAGACGCATGAAGAAGCTCATCACCAAGAAATCCTTGAGATGCCTCAAGGGATGCACTTTCCTCCACAGAACTTTTGGGAGCAAATCAACACCTCCCTAGGAGAACTAAGTTCCAACATGGGACAACTAAGGGTGGAACATCAAGAGCACTCAATCATCCTCCATGAAATTAGAAAAGATCAAAAAGCTATGAGGGAGGAGCAACAAAGACAAGCTCAAGGACATCATTGTTTCCTCAAGGAGAAAACGCCACCATCACTAAGGTGGACTCATTCCTTGTTCTCAAATTTTCTGTTTTTCATTTTTAAGTGCTTATCTATGTTAGTGTCTTATTACATGATCATTAGTATTTAGTAACTTTGTCTTAAAGTTATGAATGTCCTATGAATCCATCACCTCTCTTAAATGAAAAATATTTTTAATTCAAAAGAACAAGAAGTATATGATTTTCGAATTTATCCTTGAACTTAGTTTAATTATATTGATGTGGTGACAATACTTTTTGTTTTCTGAATGAATGCTTGAACAGTGCATATGTCTTTTGAAGTTGTTGTTTATGAATGTTAAATATGTTGGCTCTTGAAAGAATGATGAACAGGAGACATGTTATTTGATAATCTGAAAAATCATAAAAATGATTCTTGAAGCAAGAAAAAGCAACAAAGAACAAAGCTTGCAGAAAAAAAAAGAGAAAAAGAAAAAGAAAAAGCAAGCAGAAAAAGCCAATAGCCCTTAAAACCAAAAGGCAAGGGTAATAAAAAGGATCCCAAGGCTTTGAGCATCAGTGGATAGGAGGACCTAAAGGAATAAAATCCTGGCCTGAGCGGCTAAACCAAGCTGTCCCTAACCATGTGCTTGTGGCGTGAAGGTGTCAAGTGAAAACTTGAGACTGAGCAGTTAAAGTCAAGGTCCAAAGCAAAAAAAGAGTGTGCTTAAGAACCCTGGACACCTCTAATTGGGGACTTTAGCAAATCTAAGTCACAATCTGAAAAGGTTCACCCAGTTATGTGTCTGTGGCATTTATGTATCTGGTGGTAATACTGGAAAACAAAGTGCTTAGGGCCACGGCCAAGACTCATAAAGTAGCTGTGTTCAAGAATCAACATACTGAACTAGGAGAATCAATAACACTATCTGAACTATGAGTTCCTATATTTTGGAGTTTATAGTATATTCTCTTCTTTTTATCCTTTTTGATTTTTACTTGCTTGGGGACAAGCAACAATTTAAGTTTGGTGTTGTGATGAGCGGATAATTTATACGCTTTTTGGCAATGTTTTTAGTATGTTTTTAGTAGGATCTAGTTACTTTTAGGGATGTTTTTATTAGTTTTTATGTTAAATTTACATTTCTGGACTTTACTATGAGTTTGTGTGTTTTTCTGTGATTTCAGGTATTTTCTGGCTGAAATTGAGGGACTTGAGCAAAAATCAGATTCAGAGGTTGAAGAAGGACTGCTGATGCTGTTGGATTCTGACCTCCCTGCACTCAAAGGGAATTTTCTGGAGCTATTGAACTCCAAATGGCACGCTCTCAACGGCGTTGGAAAGTAGACATCCAGGGCTTTCCAGCAATATATAATAGTCTATACTTTGCCCGAGTTTAGACGACGCAAAAGGGTGTTGAACGCCAGTTCTACGCTGCAGTCTGGAGTTAAACGCCAGAAACACGTCACGAACCAGAGTTGAACGCCAAAAACACGTTACAACTTGGCGTTCAACTCCAAAAGAAGCCTCTGCACGTGTAAACTTCAATCTCAGCCCAAGCACACACCAAGTGGGCCCCGGAAGTGGATTTATGCATCAATTACTTACTTCTGTAAACCCTAGTAGCTAGTTTAGTATAAATAGGACTTTTTACTATTGTATTTAGATCTTTTGGAACATCTTTGGGTTATCTTTTGATCATTTGATCATGTTTTGAGGGCTGGCCATTCGGCCATGCCTGAACTTTATCACTTATGTATTTTCAACGGTAAAGTTTCTACACACCATAGATTAAGGTGTGGAGCTCTGCTGTTCCTCATGAATTAATACAAAGTACTACTGTTTTTCTATTCAATTCAACTTATTTTGCTTCTAAGATATCCATTCGCACTTCAACATGAATGTAATGATCGTGACAGTCATCATCATTCCCTATGAACACGTGCCTGACAACCACTTCCGTTCTACCTTAGATTGAATGAGTATCTCTTGGATTCCTTAATCAGAATCTTCGTAGTATAAGTTAGAACCCATGGATGGCCATTCCTGAGATCAGGAAAGTCTAAACCTTATTTGTGGTATTCTGAGTAGGATCTGGGAAGGGATGGCTGTGACGAGCTTCAAACTCGCGAGTGCTGGGCGTAGTGACAGACGCAAAAGGATCAATGGATCCTATTCCAGTATGATCGAGAACCGACAGATGATTAGCCATGCAGTGACAGCGCATTGGACCATTTTCACTGAGAGGACAGGATATAGCCATTGACAACGGTGATGCCTAACATACATCTTGCCATAGAAAGGAGTAGGACTGATTGGATGAAGACAGCAGGAAAGCAGAGGTTCAGAGGAACGAAAGCATCTCTATACGCTTATCTGAAATTCTCACCAATGAATTACATAAGTATTTCTATCTTTATTTTCTGTTTATTTATTATTATTATTTGAAAACTCCATAACCATTTAATATCCGCCTGACTGAGATTTACAAGGTGACCATAGCTTGCTTCATACCAACAATCTCCGTGGGATCGACCCTTACTCACGTAAGGTTTTATTACTTGGACGACCCAGTGCACTTGCTGGTTAGTTGTATCGAAGTTGTGACAAATTATGAATTAAGATTAGAGCACCAAGTTTTTGGAGCCATTACCAGGGATCACAATTTCGTGCACCACTTTCCTTACCAGTTTCCTATATGAGTTTTGTAGAGCTCCTCAGAAGGAATGCGTAGCCACTGACGACATGCAAATCGGAGCTTTCTAGCTCAAGATATGAGCTTTGGAAGAAGATGATGAATAGTGCTCACTCTCCTCCGCTCCTACTTTCAATTTCTGATTGTGTGCTTTTTAGTGTGTTGTGATGCTTGTTGGTTCATTAATTGAGCCTTTTATATGTTGGGCTTGGGCCCAACTTGGGCCCGGTCCAACCCGTTAGCATTTTTAGCCCGTTTGGCCCAACTTCGGGCCAAACCTTTAAAATTAACGCCCGGTTTTCCATTTCTAACATTTTTCTAATGTTTTTGCCTGTTTTCACTTTTTCTCATGCGGTACCAGGCAGACTTGAACCGGTTCAACCGATTCAACTGTCGGTTCGCGGTTTTTCACGGTTTTTCGCAGAAGGCACATCTTCCGAATCAGAAAAACCCACTGAGTTCAAAAAATCATCTTTAAATCCTCAAATTCTCACTTTAACTTTTTGAAATCTAGTTTGGGCAATATTAATTACTAAACAAACCGGTTGATTAGTTGCGGTTCTTACAGGAAGACCCAATAAATTCATCTCTGACTTTCTACAGATCTGTGATACTGCAAAGACCAATGGAGTAGATCCTAAAGTCTACAGGCTGATGCTTTTCACATTTGCTTTAAGGGACCAAGCAAAGAATTGGCTTCACAACTAGCCCAAAGGGAGTTTAAACACTTAGGATAAGGTTGTTGACAAGTTCCTGAACTGGTTCTTTCCCCCAAAGAAGTTAACTAAGTTAAGGATAGATATCCAGACCTTTAAGTAAGGAGAAAGCGAGTCCCTATACAATGCGTGGGAGAGGTACAAGCTGATGCTTAGAAAATGCCCGATGGAAATGTTTTTAGATTGGGTTAAGCTAGATATTTTCTATTATGGACTCACAGACATGGCCAAGATGTCCCTGGATAACTCTACTGGTGGTTCAATACACATGAAGAAGACCATTGAAGACGCTCAAGAACTCATTGAGACAGTCACCAGCAATCAACATTTATACTCATCTGGTGAGACTTCAATGAAAGGAGAGGTCAAGATAGTGTCCACTAAGTGTAACCCTCCGAAACAAAGTGAATCATTAACCTAGCAGCTACACTCCCTCACACAATAGTTGCTAAGTTTGTAAGAAGTGTTGCAGGAGACCCAAGCTTCCAACAAGAATATAGATGCACGGTTGAACTAGTATAAATTGCATTTGTCATAAGAGAAGAGTGCCAAGCTATCCGATTGAGGAGTGGAAGGACCCCGAACAACCAGCCTCAGAACAGTGAGAAGCAAGGGGAAGAAGATATGGCAGAAGATGAACAAGCTATAACTTAGAGCACCATCAAGGGCGCTGAACGGCCAGAATAGGATGACAGGGGCGTCCAACACCGAGAAGGCAGCAAACCTGGTGTTGAATGCCAAGAAAGAATCACCAAGGGCATTCAACGCCGAGAAAAGGGGGACAACAGACACGTCAATTCGGGAGACACCTTCCTTAGACAGTTTGACCACCCTTCCTCAGTCCCTAGGAGTGCTCACCCTGCACCACTCATGGCCCTTGAGTACAAGGCCAAGTTACTGTACCCTCAAAGACTCCAGAAAGCAGAAAAGGATAAACAATTTGCTAAGTTCTTAGAAGTTTTCAAGAAGTTGGTGATCAAAATCTCCTTTGTAGAGGCTTTTGAACAAATGCCTTCATATGCTAAGTTCATGAAGGAAATACTGAATAACAAGAGGGATTAGAAGGAAGTAGAGACAGTGGTGCTTACCAAGGAGTGCAGTGAAATCATTCAGAGGAACCTTCCGAAGAAACTTAAGAGACCTCTCACTCTTCCCAGCGACACAGTGCCTACCCCAAGCGTAGAGTGCAAGGCCATCATAATGGTGCTGGATCCGTACGAGAGGAGGAAGTGAAAGCTGCTAAAGGGTCAGAGGAGAGATAAGCTCCAGAAAAGGCTAAGGTTACAATGTCACATGCCTCCTCTATGACACTTATTCAAGAGCTTGAAGCACCACACTTTCAGAAGCCCCAAAAGGAGACCAAGGATGACCACTGCTTACAGTTCAAGGAAGTCTTTAAGAAGCTGCAAACCAATATTCATTTTGCCAATATTTTGAAGCAAAGGCCTCTTTCTACTAGAAGAAACTTCATTGATAGTGAGAAAGGTAATTTGGTGCTGAGGTTACACGGAGGTTGGATGATTTCCAAAGTCTTTAAACCTCCAAGACCCCCTGCCAAGGGAGGTACTTGCATGCAGAGTACAATACTGAAGGCTCCCCCTTGGTGAAAACTTATACAGTTTCCCCAAACATCAAACCTAAGTTTGGTGTTGTGCAATCACTACCCACCAAGGAGGAAGGTCCCAATAGGAAGATGCTTAGGGAATGGAGAAACAATCTAACCCCTACCCTAACAAGCAAGATGAATCATGTTGATAACAATACCAGAAATCTTGTTAGCAGAAATCTTCTCCCATAGAGTCATTTCTTTTAACAAACTGGAAGAAGAGGAAAAAATTCAACAATCAAGTGTCACGCTAATAACATTAAAGAAGCGCTTGTTGGGAGGCAACCCAACCATGAGTAGGGTTCTATTGTTTTTTGTTCCTTTGTTTATTCTCATTTGATTTTATTTTTAGTTATTTTCTATTAAATTCCATATTTTTTCCCTTGCTTTTTGACGTTTGTGATCATGTGCAGCACTTAGAACGGAGATGGAGACATTCAAAAGAAAAAATAGAACACCCTGGGGAGAGCCTCTTACTGGCATTGAACACCAGGCAAGGAGGGACGTTGGGCGTTTTACGCCCATCAAGGATATATCACTAGCATTGAATGCCAGAATAAGAGCAATCTGGGAATCCAATGCCCATACAGGACTAGCCAGGTCCACCTTTTTTACCCTCAATGTGCGTTCAATGCCCATGAAGGAGTACTTCCTGGCGTTGAATGCCAGAATAGGAAAGAAGCTGGGCATTCATTGATGCGTGGAAAACGATCCAACACAAAACTCACCAGCAAGTGGACCGGGTCGCATCAAGTAATAATAACTCACATGAGTGAGGTCGATCCCACAGGGATTGAAGGATTGAGCAATTTTAGTTTAGTGGTTGATTTAGTCAAGCGAATCAAGTATTGGTTGAGTGGTTTATAATTGACAGAAGCTAAATTGCATGAATTGTAAAGGGAGAGGGAAGAATTGCAGTAAATTAAAGAGAACAAGAAGTAAGAGTGCTGAATCTTAAAGAACAAGTAAATTAAATTGCAGAAACTTAGATTGCAAGAAATGTAAATAACTGAATCTTAAAGTGCAAGAAATGTAAATTGCTTGAATTATGAAAGGGTTCAGGGAGCTGGGATTGCAGAAATTAAACAAGCAGAAGTAAATTGCAACAAAACAGAAAAGTAGAAGGTGAATTGAAGTAAAGTAGATCTAAGCAGAAAAGTAGAAATGCTTGAGAAATTAAAACAGAAAGTGATGCTTAATTTGCAACAATTAAAAGGATGTTGAAGATTTCAGGAGTGGAAGAGACTAGAAAACAAGTCTAGATCTCAAATCCTTCCTTGATCCAACAAGAACAATTGCAAAAGAAATAAAGAAAAGTAAATTGCAGAAAGAGTAGAAGATGAAGCAGTAAACAGAAATGGAAATTGAATTATGCAGAAAAGTAAACAACAGATCTCAAGGTGAGATTGAAACAGAAATTCTTCAATTCTCCACCCAAGATCAAAAGCAAGAAAACTAAAGAGTGCTCAAGCAAGAACAAGGAAGAAGAGAGATCAATTCTCCTTCCTAATTCTCCAAGATCCAAGTTCAAAGTAAAAGCTCAAAATTACAAAAAAATGGAAATTCAAAGAAGCAAAAGAAAATTTCAAAGTAAGTAAAAAGGTCCTTCCTAAATCAAACTAACACCTATTTATACACTTCCTAAATTGGATCTAAGAATTTGGGTGGGCTCTAAAATTTGGTGAAGAAATGAATTAATTTAGATTTTTGATGAATTTTTGGCCCATGGTGCACCTCCAAGGGGAAGGTTCGGCTCTTGGCAAGAGCTTTGGCCAAGAGCTTTGCTTCCCTTCCTTGTTTAAGTGCGCACGGTCCTTCCCTTGTGACAAGAGAACAAAGCTCTTTGCAAGAGCTTGAAAGCTCTTGGCAAGAGCTTTACTTGTCCTTGAGGTCCCTGGTTCAAGTCTTGGGTAGTGCAAAAGCTGCCCATTTTTCATGGCACAAGAGTAGTGCCTAAAGCTTTGCTTCCTTGAGGAACATGGTTCGAATCCCATGGAGTGAAAACAAGCCAATTTTGGCTTGTTTTTCTTGTAAAGTAGCGCTTCACTCTCTCCCTTTGGTCATGGGTTCAAGTCTTGGTGAGTGCATTAGTGAGCTTTCTTTTCTTGATTTTCTTCAAGGCATGCCCGAAAAAGCTCTCAGCAAGAGCTTGGCTCTTGCTTCCTTCTTCCATGAGCGCTTGATAAAGCTCTTGGCAAGAGCTTGGCTTCTGATTCTTTGAAGGAAAGCTCTCCACAAGAGCTTTAAAGCTCTTGGCAAGAGCTTTATACCCTTGTTTCTTGAATGCATCCACGCTTCTCCTTCTTTGAGCCACGCTTCTCCTCCTTGTGCCACGCTTTCTTTCTTTGCTTAGATCATGCTCCTTAGGCTACGCTTTTCTTATTTTTTTCTTTTCTTCACCTACAAGTAATCAAAACAACCAATCAAAGTATCACAAAATTTACAAAGCTTAAAATTCATTTAAAACTAACTAATTTTAGTTTAAACTTCATGATTTTGTATCAATTAAAGGGTGGTTGATTGATTCAAAAAAAACCATACAATTCCACTCCAAATTGCTAACTTACAATACAAGAAAGTGCATAAAACCTAATAAAAACAAAGAAAAAGACTAGTAAAACTAGGTTAAGATGACTTGTCATCATTCAACGCCCAAGCAGGGGCAGGAGAACTCAAATTTTGAAATCACAAGCGAGTGGGTCCCACCCAACTCCCTCCTACCCCAGTTATTCTACTCACCCTTCCCTCTCTAGCTTTTTCTCCCTCCTACTATTTACCTCTTCTTTTGATATTCTTTGCTCGAGGACGAGCAAAGTTCTTAAGTTTGGTGTTGTAGAGCAAGCTCTGGGTTTATGTTATCATCAATAGCCCCAAAAGATGGAGAATCATCTTCCTGGAAGATCAACAACCACCATAACTGAGGTGGCTAAGTTTCATTATCCCATCCTTTATCTTATTTCCTGTTTTTTATTCTAACTTTTTGAATTTCCTTGCTTTAGTAGTTCATTTCCTTTGTTCTGGTTATAAGATATCCTATGTATCCCTCACCATGATTAAAAGAAAATAGTTATTTGAAAAAGAATAGTGAGATACAGAAGTTTCAAGTATATCATAAGTTATTCCAATTACTTTGTTGTGGTGGCCTTGCATTTACCTTCTGAATGTATGAGTTTAATGTGCATAATTGATATTGAAGTTGAGTATGTTGGCTCTTAAGGAACAGTGATTTCAGAGAAGTATTATTGATTCTTTGTAAAAAAAAATTATATCATTTTTGAAGCAAGAAAAATAAGCTAAAAGAACAAGAAAAATAAAAGGAAAAAAATAAAAATCTCAAAAGAAAAAGAAAAGAGCAACGATACAAGGCTTTCAACATCAATGGTTAGAAGGGTCAAAAATTGGCCTAAAAAGCTCAAAAAAGTTACTATCCCTGACTAATGCTTGTGGTGTGAAGCTGTCGAGAAAAAAACTTGAGACTGAGCAATTAAAGTCGTGATCCCAAAGCGAAAAAGTATGCTTAAGAACTCTAAGAACCACTGTCTGGGAATTTAAGCAAAGCTAAATTTGAATCCAAAGGGTTCCCCCAATTAAGTGCCTGTGGCATTTATGTATCCGGTGGTAATATGGGAAAACAAAACTCTTAGAGTCACGACTAGGCTCAAAAAAGTGCAAAGCACCAAAATAAAAAGCTGTATTCAAGAATCAAGAAGAGCTACAAGAAGAGAATTAATAATATCATCCGGATTCTAGTTCCAAGGGATGCCAATACTTTTGAGCTTCAAAGAAAAGTGAGATGCCAAAATGGTTCAAAAGTAAAGAGCTAATATCCCCATTCAATTATTTGGAACTAAGCTTCATTAACAACTTTGAGACTTATTATATCTTTCTCTTCTCTTTAGTCCTACTTCTTTTTTGGTTGCTTGAGGACAAGCTACAGTTTAAGTTTGGTGTTCTAATGAGCGGATATTTTATACACTTTTTGGCACTATTTTCTCAGTGTTTTTAGTACATTTTGTTAAGTTTTATTGTGTTTTAGTAGGTTTTAGTGCAAGAATCACATTTTGGATGCTACTTTGAGTTTTTGTGTTTCTCCTATGATTTTAGGTGATTTTTGGCTGAAATTGGCAAGTTTTGGCAAAGTCTAATTCAGAGGCAAAAAAACGATAGCAGATGCTGTCAGATCCTGACCTCCGTGTATTCCAACGAGCATTTCTTGAGGTACAGAGAACTAATTGACGTGCTGTCAGTATTGTTGGAAAGCTAACTTCCAACAACCCTAAACCCTAAACCCTAAACCCTAAACCCTAAACCCTAAATTGGAAAGGACTGCCCAACACGGGTGTTGAACGCCCAACTTACTCCCTTTTTGGCGTTCAACGCCCAAACAGGACCAACCTCCCAAGTTGAATGCCCAAATTGGCATTCAACACTAGCCAGGGAGTAGGAAACACCCAAAACTTGATTTAAGCACTAGGCATTAGCCCAAACACTCACCAAGTGAGCCCCAAAGTAGATTTTAGCACTTTTTAGCTTATTTTATTTTATTTTATTTTCCTTTTGTAATTTTTAATTAAAAACACTATCTTTTAGGTTTAATCTTAGAGTTATTATAAATAAGGGACTTCATTCATTCTGAGGACTATGCCTCCCAGGAGGGGAGAAGCACAGACATATTACATTAAGTTTTTTGTAAATTATGAGCGGCTAAACCTCCTAGGTTAAGGTTAGGAGCTCTGCTGATTCCTATGGATTAATAATATTACTGTTTTATTTCAATATATGTTTGATTCTATTATATGATGCATTTTTGCCCTTCATCCTTATGAATCTGGGGTGGAACGGAAGTATGGCTCCTTATTCTACATGAGTTCATGTGAGTCTTGACTCAGATAGTATTGAGTTACAGCTTGAGAGTGCATCATAGGTTCTAAGAGAGTTTTGGGCTGATTGGGATATGTTACATATAATCCCATTAGTCTTGGGTAAATAAGGTCTCTGTGGCGCTAAGGCTAGAATCATAAAGCATCATTCTCCGATATGGAAGATCCGACCTTGTCTGTAGCATTTTGAGTAGGATCAACAAAAGGAGAGTGGATTGCACGGGCTTCATCTTTGGCTATAGTGAAGCACTGTGAGCTAACCTGATGAGAGGACACGAGTTACTCAAATACGGTGTGGAGCTATGGTTTAGGGGAGATTAACTTGGTGAGAAGACATGAGTTAATAACTTACAGCTTTGCCATTGAATGAATCATTCATTATTGAAGTAATCCGTAGGAAAAGTTAATCGAGAAAGACAAAGCATCTCCAAAGCCTTAACTGTTTTTTCATCATTGTTTCTTGTTATTTATTTATTGCTTTCTTTACTTATTTTATGCACATTCAACAACAACCATATTTCTATTCGCCTGACTAAGATCTGCAGGATAACCACAGCTTGCTCAATCCGTCAATCCTCTTGGGATTCAGCCCTCACTCACCTGAGTAATTACTTAGACAACCTGGTGCACTTGCCGGTTCAGTTGTGCGAGTCACAAAAATTCGCAAAGCAGTAGTTGTCCTTTCACCACCAAAGTGACCTCTGTACTCAGAACTGTGACAATGCTAGAGGATTTACTGTAATTTCTCATCTAAGACACAACACCAGATCATACCATCTGAGCATCTCTTAAAAAGATTAGGTTCTTCCCACATGTAGTACTTGGCATCATTCAACATCTTTCTTACTTGCTGCCTAGTGTACCCTTTGGGGATAAACCTCATGGCCTTGTAGTTTGCAATATCAGCAAACCACGGAGCCCTCTGAATCATGAAGAGTTGCTCGTCCAGAAAGGCCTTAGTCACAGCAGTGGGGGGTGGCATTCCTTCTTCAGGTTCTATCCTAGACAAATGATCAGCTACCTAATTTTTTTACTCTTTCCTGTCTCTAATCTCAATGTCAAACTCCTGAAGAAGCAGCACCCACCTTATCAATCTTGGTTTAAAATCCTTCTTGGTTAGAAGGTACTTAAGAGCAGCATGGTCAGTATAAACAACAATGTTTGAACCAATTAAATAGGATATAAACTTATCAAATGCATAAACTACAGCCAGTAATTCTTTCTTTGAAGTGGTGTAATTCTTTTGCTCGTCATTTAACACATGACTGGCGTAGTAAATAACATGCATAAGCCCGTCTTGCCTCTGCCCAGGACAGCTAATGCATTTGCATTTTAGCTAGATTAGCTAGTTAGTTTAGTTAGTTTTAGCTTAATTTCATCCATTTTCTTTGAAATAAACAAGCACTTTGATGAGTTTTATCTTCATGCATTAAAGTACCAAGAACTAGGTGAACTTTGCTCAAATTCATGCAAGTTCTATGGTTTATGATAGTTGAATGATACGCGGGAATTTGCCTCTCGGCAAAATTTCCTTCCAGCAAGTGCACCAGATTGTCGTCAAGTAAAAACCCACAAAAGAGTGAGGTCGAATCCCACAGGGATTGGTAGATCGAGCAATGTTAATTGGAGAATTATACTAGTTGAGCAGAATCGGAAGTGAAATTGGAATTGCATAAAGTAAAATTGGCGGGAAACTTAAATTGCAAGAAATTAAAATAACTGAAAATTAAATTGCAAGGAATTAAAGTGCAGAAGCTTAAATTGCAAGAAATTAAATGGGAAGGGGGATTAAACATGAAATTAAAGAGCAGAAAGTAAATAGAATGGGTAGATCAGAGAATGGGGAATTCATTGGGTTCAGGAGATGTATAATTCTCCGGATCAAATTCATTTTCATCTCTTCCGCAATCAATGCATTCATTGATCTCCTTGGCAATCTGATGCCAGGGCATCTTGGCTAGTTTTACTAGCCATTTTTTGTATGCTTTAGGTTGGTTTCATGCATTTTCTTAGGAAATAAGCAAGTATTTGGTTGAAAATGCATTCAAACCATGGTTCAAGCAAATATTGTGAATTTTGAATGATTTCATGAGAATTATGCATGAATTGAATGATAAAATAGATGATGCATGATCTCATAATTAAGAGAAAGACTTTGATGTACTTTGTTTGATTGATTTCAGGTAACAGGAAGCAGAGAAGAGCCATGTTAGTGGCTACGTTAGTGCCACTAACGTGGCCATTAAAGTGGAAGGAAGGAAAGCTTGGAAAGTTAGTGAGAACGTTAACGCCACTAACGTTAGTGAAGGGCAAGAAGACCCACGTTAGCGACCCCGTTAGCTCCACTAACGTGGGCACTAATATGGAAGAAAAGAGAAGCCCCAACGTTAGTGAAAAAGTTAATGGCATTAACTTTGAAGAAGGAGCAGCGTTATTGGCAAAAGTGAGTGCCAATAACGCTAGCGAAGCAAAAGAAGACCCACGTTAGCTCCCACATTAGTTACATTAACGTGGGAACTAACGTGGAAGAAAAGGGAAGCGCCAACGTTAGTAGAAAAAGTGAGTTCCACTAACGTTTGTGAAGCAAAGGAAGACCCACGTTAATGGCCACGTTAGTTACACTAACGTGGACATTAACGTGGGCAAAAGTCTCACCTAGCAGCCTGACCATGCCTTCTTCAAACAAGAATAACTTGAGCCACAAAGCTCCAAATGAGGTGATTCCAATGGCATTAGAAAGTAGGATTCCAGATCTTTCCAAGCATATATGGCACTACATGGTGGACACTGAATTTGAGGGAGAAAACCTGCCCCGAAAGTGCAAAGATGAACATGGTATCAACCTGTAGTAAGGCCAGCTGACCTCTTCACCTTCCAAGAAGTGTAACTCGAGCTGTAGAGCTCCAAATGATGCGCTTTTAAAGGCGTTGGAAAGTAGACATCCAGGGCTTTCCAAAAATATATAATAGTATGGGGGTGGACATTAAGTTTGAGCTCCAGAACTTGGCAATATAAAGCCCCTGATCGCTAACGTTATTGTGACTCGCTTTTTCTAGTAACGCTAGCGACTGTGCCAGCGACCTTGTCCGCTTCAAAGGAGCATAACTTTAGTTACAGAGGTCCAATTGAGGTGATTCTAGTTGCGTTAGAAAGCTGACATTTAGAGCTTTCCAAATATATAGAATACTCTATAGTGGGCATGAAATTGGAGCACAAACCAGAGGCATCTTTTAAGCCCCAAAAACACCAACTGGGTAGCAAGTGGGACGTTAGCCACACTAACTTCAGCACTAACGCCGCACTTGTAGCGTTAGTGTGGCTAACGTTAGCACTGACATTAGCACCTGGACCTCAACTTGATTCACTTACAAGGACCACCCAACCTCAAGGAAGCAAGCCCACAAGTGTTAACCAATCAAGGCCACAAGAAGCATCTAGAATAGAAATTTTTATTTAATTGTAATTTGCTTTTAATTTCGTTTCATTTTGTAATTTAGGAGAGCCTATATAAAGGCCTTAGTTTTTACATTCAAGAGATTCTGGAATGGGGGATTGAAGAGGGGTCTTCGGACTCCCTCCCCTCACACACTCTTCCTTCTCTTTCTTTTTCTTTGTACTTTTCATTTATGAATTTTGAAGTTTCAATTTTTGTTTTAATCTTCATCTTTACTTTTCTGCACTTTCTTTCTTTTCTATTTTGGTAGAGTAATGATCAACTAACTCGTTCATTGGGTTAGAGATATCTATTGTGATTCAATGGATCAATTATGGTTCTTATTCTTCTTCTTCTTTTTTTTCTCTTGATTTTACTAGAGAGCTTTCAATTTTCATCCAATTGGGTAATTGTCTCGGAAGAGAAATTGCTCATACTTTGATTTCCTCTGAACCTTGGAAGAGAAATGAGGAAATCATGCTAGAAATGCTCTCTCACATTAGATTAGGTTGGGGGTTGGATGGATATTGTGACATTTAATTCTACCAATACTTTGATCTATGAATGTGTGTGGTATAATCAGTGACCAAACTTCATCTCTTTCCATGAGCAATTAAATCAAGGAATTGAGAAATTGTTCAAGCTTAGAGAGATTGGATTGCTAAGGAATTGGGATCCAATCACTTAAGATTGCCAAGGAGATCAATGAATGCATTGATTGAGAAAGAGATGAGAATGAACTTGATCCGGAGGATTTCAATATCTCTTGATCCCAATGTTCATTTTATTTTTAGTTCTTACATTTACTTTTCTTGCAATTTTACTTTTCTGCACTTTATTGCTTTCTTTACTTTTATGCTATTTTCTTTTCCTGTTGCTCATCATTCAAATCTGAACCGTCTAACTAGGATAATCAATTAACCATTGATTGCTTAATCTGTTAATCTCTGTGGGATTCGACCTCACTCTTTTGTGAGTTATTACTTGATGACAATTCGGTATACTTGCCGAAGGGAAATTTGTTGAGAGATAAGTATCCGTGCATCAAGTTTATGGTGCCGTTGCCGGGGATTAATCGTGATTAACAAACTACCGATTGATTGATTTACTAGATTAGACATTTTTCCTTTGTCTTTGTTTTCTGTTGCTTCTTATTTTCTTTTGCTAACTAACTGTTTGTGATATTGCCTCACTAAGAATCCTTCATTTATTAAAATGGAGATTCTAATTTCTTTTGGTGATTATTGTTTGAGACAGAGCTTTTTGCAGGAAAGAAAGGAGCATCCATCATATTTTAGTCAATCAAATTTTATGAAAAACTCTTCACCACCACAGAATGATTCACTTTACTATGCTCATGGTGGGTGGGAGTATCAAGAACATGAAATGGGGTACTTTCCAAAGCCACAAAATGGTCCATATTTTGGCATATTTGATCACTACTCAAGTTGTGGCTGGAAAGATCAAAATCAAAGATATTTCACTCATTCATACCCCATTCATCAAGAGCCATCACCTCTCAATTATCCAACCTCACCTCCAAGTTTCACATGCCTAAATTCTTCATCACTTGAGTATACATCAGCACAAAATTCTGTCCCAAATCCATACAATTCGTTTCACCATCTACAAAACTCAATCCACTACCCACAAGAGTCATACCACTTTCAGAACACACAACCACAAAACAACCAATTCCATTCACAAGCCAACCCCGACCAACCATTACAACCTACCCAACCTCCTTTAGATAGACTTGCTAGGATAGAACTCATCATTGAAGAACTAAAAAAAAGTAGAGAAGAAGAGAGACTCGCTAGGATAGAACTCCTCCTTGAAGAAATAATAAAGACAAACGAAGAGGAGAAAATAGCAAGAAGAGACCATGAAGAAAAATTGAGACAGAATGCACAACTCTATTCTGAAGAACAATTCATTGAAGAGCTAAGATCACAAAGAGAGACCACTTCACTCTCTCCAGAAATAGAGGAGTTCATTCAAAGGTCAAGAACAAGGGAGGAATCAGAAGAACAATAAAAAGAGGCAGCCATACCAAGTGAGATTCATATGAAGAAGGAGGAGGTTGTGAGAGTATATAAGCCTAAGGCTCCAAACCCACAGAGGTTACTAAGGGTGACAAAGGAACATGCAAACTCACTCCCAAAAGACTCAATGCAACATCATGTAGAAGAAAGGGAGGAAGTCAATCAAGGGAGTCCATACTAGTCCAATAAAATAGAGAGTTACATAAAGGTTGAGTTCATTGAACCACCAATTCAAGAAGCACTTGATGAAGAGGATGCTCCAACCATCATACAACACCCAAGTCCTGAAATCAAGGTGGTGAAGGCAATCAACATGAGCACTAAAAAGAGGATAGTGGACCAAGAA
This sequence comes from Arachis hypogaea, assembly GCF_003086295.3. Classification (NCBI taxonomy): domain Eukaryota; kingdom Viridiplantae; phylum Streptophyta; class Magnoliopsida; order Fabales; family Fabaceae; genus Arachis; species Arachis hypogaea. Next base: position 73,010,452 of record NC_092051.1, on the reverse strand, counting down.
AAGAAGGACAATATCCATGAAGAAGAAAAGGTCAACCAAAAGCCATCCCACCCCTACCCCAACAAGCAAGTTTACTCAAGCTAACAACAGAAGAAGGCTTGCTGGTGAGAGGCACTCAAAACAAGGGGCATTAACTGGCTCCTCTTTCCTTTTAAGGTCATTCCTCTTAACAAACTGGAAGAAGAAGAAGAAATTCATGAACAACATGTCAAGATAATGACATTAAAAGAGCGCTTGTTGGGAGGCAACCCAACCGTAGGTAACATTTTCTTTCCTTGCCTAGTTTACTTTCAATAATTTGACATATGATTGCATTCTAAGTTTGGTGTTGCCATGCAACAAAATGATTTTCAATCTTCACTAGGTATTTGCATCATTCTAAAATGATAGTGTCACACTAAGTTTGGTGTTGTCACTTAACTTTCATGCAAAGTACCATGCTAACACCACTTATTAATGCCATCAAAATGTCCCTGTTTGTATTTCTTGTGCCTTTATTGTGATCCTTAATCTTGCTTGCTGAAACACATGCATACTCACACTTTATTCTAAGATATTCATGATTCATCATAAACCCCATCACCACTGTTTTACTTGTTGCTTGAGGATAAGAAATCATTCTAAGTTTGGTGTGGGAAGGGGAAGAATAGGAGGAAAAGGACAACAATAATGAAGATGAACTACAAGGTGGTAAAGTTCCTTTTTCCTCTTACTTATTTCCAGCACTTTAAATTGCATGATGGTCTTCTATTTATGCATGTGTGATTACTCCTTGTGAATAAGCATAAATTGATATTTGATTTGTAACATGTTGCTATGATATCATGATTATCATCTTGAATTTTACTTGCACCCAATATCTCTAAGAATGCAAGAAGGAAATCATTCTTGTGAAAGGAAAATGTTGAAGAATTTTATAAATCTTGGGGCAAGCAAAAGATTAAGAGGAGTGGTGGTTCTGATTGTATGATTGTGTATTGAGGTTGCATGTTTGTGAAAACTTGCATGGGAGCTCATAGACAGGAACTGAAATTTAGAGAAGTATTATGGAATTTCTCAAACATCTATTGATCCAAGAAGCAGCAACAAAAGAAAACAAAAGAAAAAAGAAAAACAAAGAACAAGCCCAAGGCTCTGAGCATCAATTACTAGGAAGAAAAAGAAAGAAACAAGAACTCAAAGAGTTATTGTCCTAGTTAAAAGCTTGTGGTGGATTTGTGTCAAAGAGAGAGGCTTGAGCAAGTATATCCTAAGGGGTGCTTCAACACCTAATACCTTAGACCAACTGGTTTGGGAGTATTGATTGAAAGCTTATCTTAAAAAGCCGCTTTGAGACATGATACCTAGAGTCGAGGCCAAGATACAAAAAGAAAAGAAAAATGCTAGAAAATAAGTGCTGCTTCAAAGGTGACAATCTATAAAGAGGATTCCATAATATCATTTGAATGAAAGTCCTAAGATCTAAGACTTCCAAAATGTAAGGACTAATGAGCACTGGAATCCTTGCATAAGCATACAAATTAGAGTTAACCCCACTGTCACTTATTCACTTCACCCACTAAGGCATCATAAGCAATTTTTCAATGCATTCCAATTAAGAGAATTCTTTGTGCATAGTTCTTTTCTTACTTGGGGACAAGCAAGATTTAAGTTTGGTGTTGTGATGCCAGGGCATCTTGGCTAGTTTTACTAGCCATTTTTTGTATGCTTTAGGTTGGTTTCATGCATTTTCTTAGGAAAAAAGCAAGTATTTGGTTGAAAATGCATTCATACCATGGTTCAAGCAAACATTGTGAATTTTGAATGATTTCATGAGAATTATGCATGAATTGAATGATAAAATGGATGATGCATGATCTCATGATTAAGAGCAAGACTTTGATGTACTTTGTTTGATTGATTTCAGGTAACAAAAAGCAGAGAAGAGCCACATTAGTGGCTACGTTAGTGCCACTAACGTGGCCATTAAAGTGGAAGGAAGGAAAGCTTGGAAAGTTAGTGAGAACGTTAACGCCACTAACGTTAGCGAAGGGCAAGAAGACCCACGTTAGCGACCCCGTTAGCTCCACTAACGTGGGCACTAACGTGGAAGGAAAGAGAAGCCCCAATGTTAGTGAGAAAGTTAATGGCATTAACTTTGAAGAAGGAGCAGCGTTATTGGCAAAAGTGAGTGCCAATAATGCTAGCGAAGCAAAAGAAGACCCACATTAGCTCCCACGTTAGTTACATTAACGTGGGAACTAACATGGAAGGAAAGGGAAGCGCCAACGTTAGTGGAAAAAGTGAGTTCCACTAACATTTGCGAAGCAAAGGAAGACCCACATTAATGGCCACGTTAATTACACTAACGTGGACATTAACGTGGGCAAAAGTCTCACCTGGCAGCCTGACCATGCCTTCTTCAAACAAGAATAACTTGAGCCACAAAGCTCCAAATGAGGTGATTTCAATGGCATTGAAAAGTAGGATTCTAGATCTTTCCAAGAATATATGGCACTACATGGTGGACAATGAATTTGAGGGAAAAAACCTGCCCCGAAAGTGCAAAGATGAACATGGTATCAACCTGTAGTAAGGCCAGCTGACCTCTTCACCTTCCAAGAAGTTTAACTCGAGCTGTAGAGCTCCAAATGATGCGCTTTTAAAGGCGTTGGAAAGTAGACATTCAGGGCTTTCCAACAATATATAATAGTATAGGATGGACATTAAGTTTGAGCTCCAGAACCTGGCAATATAAAGCCCCTGATCGCTATCGTTATTGTGACTCGCTTTTTCTAGTAACGCTAGCGACTATGCTAGCGACCTTGTCCACTTCAAAGGAGCATAACTTCAGTTACAGAGGTCCAATTGAGGTGATTCTAGTTGCGTTAGAAATATATAATACTCTATAGTGGGCATGAAATTGGAGCACAAACCAGAGGCATCTTTTAAGCCCCAAAGACACCAACTGGGTAGCAAGTGTGACGTTAGCCACACTAACTTCAGCACTAATGCCACACTTGTAGCGTTAGTGTGGCTAATGTTAGCACTGACATTAGCACCTGGACCTCAACTTGATTCACTTACAAGGACCACCCAACCTCAAGGAAGCAAGCCCACAAGTGTTAACCAATCAAGGCCACATGAAGTATCTAGAATAGAAATTTTCATTTAATTGTAATTTGCTTTTAATTTCATTTCATTTTGTAATTTAGGAGAGCCTATATAAAGGCCTTAGTTTTTACATTCAAGAGATTCTGGAATGGGGGATTGAAGAGGGGTCTTCGGACTCCCTCCCCTCACACACTTTTCCTTTTCTTTCTTTTATTTTGTACTTTTCATTTTTGAATTTTGAAGTTTCAATTTTAGTTTTAATCTTCATCTTTACTTTTTTGCACTTTCTTTCTTTTCTATTTTGGTAGAGCAATGATCAACTAACTCTTTCATTGGGTTAGAGAGCTCTATTGTGATTCAATGGATTAATTATAGTTCTTATTCTTCTTCTTCTTTCTTTTCTCTTGATTTTACTAGAGAGCTTTCGATCTTCATCCAATTGGGTAATTGTCTCGGAAGAGAAATTGCTCATACTTGGATTTTCTCTGAACCTTCGAAGAGGAATGAGGAAATCATGCTAGAAATGCTCTCTCACATTGGATTAGGTTGGGGATTGGATGGATATTGTGACATTTAATTCTACCAATACTTTGATCTATGAATATGTGTGGTATAATCAGTGACCAAACTTCATCTCTTCCCATGAGCCATTAAATCAAGAAATTGGGAAATTGTTCAAGCTTAGAGAGATTGGATTGCCAAGGAATTGGGATCCAATCACTTAAGATTGCCAAGGAGATCAATGAATGCATTGATTGAGGAAGAGATGAGAATGAACTTGATCCGGAGGATTTCAATATCTCTTGATCCCGATGTTCATTTTATTTTTAGTTCTTACATTTACTTTTCTTGCCATTTTACTTTTTTGCACTCTATTGCTTTCTTTACTTTTATGCTATTTTCTTTTCCTGTTGCTCATCATTCAAATCTGAACTATCTAACTAGGATAATCAATTAACCATTGATTGCTTAATCCGTTAATCTCTGTGGGATTCGACCTCACTCTTTTGTGAGTTATTACTTGACGACAATTCGGTATACTTGCCGAAGGAAAATTTGTTGAGAGACAAGTTTTCGTGCATCACAATCTTAAGTGATTGGATCCCAATTCCTTGGCTCACCAATCTCTCTAAGCATGAACAATTGCCCAATTCCTTGATTTAAGTGCTCATGGGAAGAGATGAAGTTTGGTCACTGATTATACTACACAAATTTATAGATCAAAGTATTTGTAGGATTACATGTCACTATATCCATCCAAACCCCAATCTAATCCAATGTAAGAAAGCATTTCTAGCATGATCTCCTCATTCCTCTTCCAATGTTCCGAGGAGATCCAATTATGAATAGCTTCTTTCCCAAGATAACTATCCAATTGGATGAAGAACGAAAGCTTTCTAGCAAAATCAAGAGAAAAAAAAGAAGAAGAAGATTGAAAACTAATATTGATCCATCGAATTACACAAAGCTCCCTAACCCAATGAAAGGTGTTTAGTCGTTCATAGCTCTCAAAATGGAAATTGAAATTGTAAAATACATTCTAAAATTAAAACTTCAGTCAGTGTAAAATTTCTAAAATCGAAAAAATAGGTCCCCCTGTCCCCCTAACTTAATTTCTAAGCAATTTATACACTTTCTTCCATTGATCTTCAAGCCTTGAATTGGGCTTTTGGCCTTGATGGAATTGGGTTGAAGATGGCTCTAATTGGTTGCCCTTGGTATTGAGAAGAGATCTGTGTAAAATTTGAATCCTGATGCTTTACGTTTGAGTCGACGTTTGAGAGCCAACGTTGACTCAAACGCCATTTAAAACAGACCAGCAAAAACCAGAAAGCTTTGCTGTCATTGGCGTTTGACTCAACGTTGGAGGCCCAACGTCAGCTAACCCACGCGTACGCGCACTGTGCGCTTTAGCGCAAAAGGGTAAAAAATGCTCATCCACACGTACGCGTGCTTCACACGTGCGCGTGGATGCAAGATTTTCATTTTGCAGTTTTAAAATGAAGCATGGGACGTTGGCCTCAGCGTTGGACCTCAAATGTTCCCTCCAATGTTGGCATTTTCACGCGTACGCGTACTCCATGCTTACGCATGCATTGGTATTTTTTCTCATCCACGCGTACGCGTGCTGTACGCTTAAGCGTGCATCACCTTTTTTTCTATCCACGCGTACATGTTAGTGACGCGTGCGCGTCGATTAAAAATTTTCAAATCTAAATTCTGGGCTGAGCATCGCGGATGTTGGAGGCTAGTGTTTGAGGTAACGTTGGACCTCCAACATCTGATTTTGACGCGTACACGTGACCCATGCGTACGCATGGATGGTCAATTTTTGCCATTCCACGCGTGTGCGTGACACACGCTTGAACGCGGATATCAAATTTTGCGTTTTCACGCGTACGCATCATAGACACGTATGCGTCATTCAAAAATCTTTCAGCCCCATAATTGATCATTTTCTCACAACGTTGGGGTTAACGTTGGACCCCCCAATGCCACCTCCAACGTGAGCATCAGCCATGTTTACAGAGAAGTGCTCTGTTTCTCTTCCAAAGTTTGAGGCAACGTTGGTGGTCCAACTTGGCCACCAACGTTGCTTCCTCTTTATCCTTTCCATGCTCCTTCTTCAACCTTCCTCCATGCCTTCCTTCACCTATCATCAACCAATACATGCATCAAAGTCTTGCTAAAGTCATGACAATTCTAATCATTCTTAGCACACAAGTAATTATAGCATAATTCTCATGAAATTGCATCAATATAATCATAATTGGATGATTCTAGGTATGCATGAATTTTTACTCAAATAGCTTACTTATAACTCAGGAAAGTGCATCACAACACAAAACTTAAATCTTGCTTGTCCCTAAGCAAGTACTGAATTTTCAAGAAGAAAGAATGAAACAGAAGGGAGTATTCTTATCAGCAAAGCATTATTAGTAGCTCATGGGGTTTTATGCAGACAATGCAATAGCTAACTTCTTATTGATCTTTAAGCCTAGAATGTCTCCTCCAAGCATCAACTAACATACTGCTATGACCTTTTATTATTTTCTTATCCTTGGTAATTGCTTTTCTTCATTTTCTTTTCCTGTAAACTTTAGCTCAGTGTCATGTGTTGTAGCAGTTTCTTAGTTTATTTGTACTTAACACATTTTTTACTACAGACACTTGGCTCACAAATCTTCTTAAGACATTGATGCCCAACACCTCTTTGGGTTACTAAATGTCTTGTAGCTAGGTTGCTCTTGATAATGGACTTTTGGTTGATAATCCCAGGTTAGTTAACCCAAGTTACCAAGTGTTAAAGCACTTCATAGAACCTAATCATCCAAGCAGATCCTAGTACACAGACACCACAGGAATATGTCCTAAGGTCCAAGCTATTCGTGTCTAGCCTTATTCATTGCTTTCTTTTGTTTTTGCTGCCACTTTTGGATTTTCTTTTTCTTTTCTTTTTGTTTGTTTCCCTTTTAAAGCAAGGACTTATATTTACTAAGACTCATAGACAGCATGCTAACTTTCACATAGAAAGAGAATAATCTATCCTTTTATTCATTTATAAGTGAGCTACTACACAATCAAGCATACACCACCACTTACTGTTATTTTACTACTTGCTAAAAAAGAACTATTCTACTTCTTTGTTCAAACATTTCTTTTATTTATTTGAAAAGACTTAGGGAACAAGACAAGCATTTAACAAGTGAAAATGAAAGCACACACACTTAGACTAGCACACTTATTGCAAAAATTAAATATAACAGGATGCAAAACAACTAAAACTAGAAGCTACTATCAACATGGGCACATTCAGACTTCCAATTTAGAGCAATTTAAAGGGAATGGAATTAAGTGACAATACAACCTCTTGGTAGTGCCTTCTAGTTGCTTCCTCTCTGTTATCATCATCTGTGGCTTTAGTATCCTTTGATGATAATGCATAATTCTTCCAGGGGTTGATTGAATTCTTGCAAAAGCTACTGAAAGCTGTGTGTTCCCCAAGAACTTGAGAGATTGGTATCATGCATGTATATTTGTAGGCTTTTAAACTTAGATTGGTGTGTGAACACCAAACTTGGTTTCCTACCTTATGTAGCAAATTGAATCTATGCAAATAATCATCAAGTATTTTTATTTAAAAAAGTAACTATGAAGCATAAACTGACTATACACTACATAGCAGACTACAAACTAGAAAACAAACTATTGTTAAGTAGTTTTCCTAATTGGTTGGAGCTAGTGACTAGTCATGCTGAGGGTTACAATGTGTTCTTTAATGAAATCTTTGGTGGAACACCAAACTTAGAATTACACATTCTTGCAATACAAAGAATCTACTTAACTCTTTTATTGATAAGCTATGAAAAGAAAATTACCTTTGGTTGGGTTGCCTCCCAACAAGCGCTCTTTTATCGTCACTAGCTTGACGTTCCTCTTTGGCATGGTGGATTGTAGTGCATTAGGTCTTCTCCCCTTACAGTGAAGCGGTCTCCACTTGATTCCTTAATGATTTATACATGCTCTAGGGAGAGGACCTTTCTAATAGTGAACACTTGAGGTAATTGAGATGGAATGGTTGGACGATGGGCTGGGATTGGTAGATGGTGGGCTGACATCACTTTGTCTCCTGGGGAAAAACCCCCTGTAGGAATCCTTTTATTTCTCCATCCCCTTGGTAATTTCTTCACAAATCTTCCCTCTTCTTCCAGTGGTGCTCCCACGAGTGTTGTGTCAAGAAGTCCCTTGCTAGCTGCTCCTCTCAACTCTTGTGGCTTCGGCTCTTTCTTGAACTCCATTGGTTGCTTCTTCTCTTGAGCTTCTTGTTTATCCATCAAGGAAAACTCCAGATGCTGCTATTGTGGTTCATTTCTATTCTCCTTCAAGGGACTCTCAATGTGCTCTTCTTTTAATTCCTTGCTCTCTTGCTCAGATTCATGCACGGGTTTGAAGGCCTGGAAAGTGAGCTACTCATCATGTATTCTCAATATCAATTCTCCTTGTTCTACATCAATGAGAGCTTTTCTAGTAGCTAGAAATGGTCTCCTCAGAATAATGGGATGGAGGTAGCTTTCCTCCATATCCAGAATAACAAAGTCAGTGGGAAGGAAGTAGTTTTCTAATTTCACCAATACATTTTCAATTAGTCCTTCAGCCTTCTTCTGAGTTTTGTTTGCCAATTGGACGATTACATCCGTGGATCTCAGCTCATTGATTTGCAACTTCTTCATAAGAGATAGAGGCATCACATTTATGCTAGCTCCTAAGTCGCAGAATCCTCTATCAATTTTTGTCTCTCCTATGGCACATGGAATATGAAAACTCCCTGGATCTTTTTTCTTCATGAGTATGTCTTTCTTGATGAGGGCACTACATTTCTTGTTCATTGTCACTGTTTGTCCCCCTTTTAAGATTCCCTTCTTGGTCAACAGTTCTTTCATGCACTTGATGTATGTTGGCTTCTGTTGAAGAATTTTGATGAAGGGGATGTTGACACTGAGTGTTGCAAAAATGTCTAGGAATCTTGAATATGACCTATCTTCCTCACTTCCCTTGAGTCTCTGTGGGAATGGTGCTTGTGGCACAAAGGGCTCGAGGTATTCTTTCTCTTTTTGTTCATTCCTCTGTTCAGGGCTAGCCATTTCTTCTATCTCCCTTACATCATTCCTTGGTTTTCCTTCGTCATCCTCTGAGTGTATGGAGAATTCTTCCTTCAGACCTTCTTCACTGCTTAGATTGATTGACTTGCATTCTTCCCACCTTACCTTCTTCATTTCCCCTCTTGGATTTTTCTCTGTATCACTTGGGAAACTATCAGTGGGCCTTGGAAATTATTGTGAAAGATGTCCTACTTGAAATTTGAGATTCTTAAGAACCTCCCCTTGGCTTTTCATAATACCTCTCTCCTCTTCCCGGAATTTTTTCATGTCTTCACACTCTTTGAGGTTTGCAAGCATAGCTTCCATTCTGGCCATTCTATCATCATCACGTGGTGCTGATTGGTTGGAATTGGAGTGTTGAGAGTGGTTATTGTGGCTTTAGTATGGTGAATGTGAATAAGTGTTTTGTGTGGTCTGGTATGATTTGTGGTTGGAGTTTTGGTGAGTGAAGTGGTTGTATTGGATTGGATTGTGTGGTCTGTGGTCTTGGCCTTGATTTTGTTGGTTTCCCCACCCAAAGTTTGGGTGGTTTCTCCAACCAGAGTTATAGGTTTTAGAGTAAGGATCATTATCTTGCCTAGATGAGTTTCCAAGGTAATTAGCTTCCTCCCAGTTGGCTCCTTCTTCTGTCTCCAATTCTTTTTGAGGTGATGGTTGAGTGTGGATAGCTGCATCCTGATTCTTCTCCATTTGTTTGGTCAATTCAGCCAGTTTCTTGGTGATCATCTTGTTCTGGGCCAGGATTGTATCCATATGGTTTAATTCCAAGACTCCCCTGTTGTTGCTTCTGTCAGAGGCATAAAAGTACTCATTGTCAGCCACTGTCTCTATCATATCAGTTGCTTCCTCAATGGTCTTCTTCTTGTTTAGGAAACCTCCAGATGAGTGATCTACAGCTTTCCTTGATTCACAATTCAGCCTTTCATAGAAGATGTGAATTTGCACCCACTTTTTAAGCATGTCAGGGGGCATTTCTTTGTCAAATCCTTGAATCTCTCCCAGGCTTCATAAAGAGTTTCACCATCCTGCTGTCTGAATGTTTGCACTTCAGTTCTCAGCCTGTTTACTCTTTGTGGAAGGTAGAACCTTGTCAAGAATCTGTTCATTACATCTTCCCAGGTTGTCAAGTTTTCCTTCGAAAATGACTCTAGCCATTTTGAAGCTTTGTCCCTCAAAGAAAATAGAAACAGTAGCAATCTATAAGTGGTAGGATGAACACTATTAGATTTAACCATGCCACATATCCTTTGGAATTTTGTGAGATGCTCATTAGGATCCTCTTGTGCACTTCCTCCAAAAGAACAGTTGTTTTGGACAAGAGTTATGAGATGAGACTTCAATTCAAAATTGTTAGCATGGATAGTTGGCCTCTGAATGCTGCTACCACAATTACTTGGATTTGGATTGATGTATGATCCCAGGACTCTCCTCTCTTGTCTAGTTGGGTTAGCTCCACCTCTTCTGGCATGGTTATTCACCTCTTCTTCATGATGGTTTTCCACATCCTCCTCCATGGTTATATCAAAGTATTCCTCCTCTTCTTCTGCACCAACAACCCTCTTTCCTCTTGATTCCCTTCTTAATATAAGGAAGGTTCTCTCCGGTTCACTATCAAAGGAAGTTGAAGTTTTTTTTCTCCTACCTGTCATACAATGAACAAGTACAAGAAACAGCAAGTTTAAAGTCTACTAAAACAGAGTATAGTTAGCTTGGTTAGAGCAATTTATCAAATAGTTAGTAGGTTAGCTTGCTGGAAAGTAAAGAAGTAAGGTAAAATTAAAGATAAATAACTAATAGAAAATTATAGAGAATAAAATGAACAACTGAAATTAAACTGCAATTAATCAAAAGAAAAAGTAAAGTGCTCAATCTAGTTATCCTTCAATTTAGTAATTGTCAATACAAAACCAATCCTCGGCAATGGCGCCATAAACTTGATGCGCGGGAATTTGCCTCTCGACAAATTTCCTTCCGACAAGTGCACCGGATTGTCGTCAAGTAAAAACTCACAAAAGAGTGAGGTCAAATCCCACAGGGATTGGTAGATCGAGCAATGTTAATTGGAAAATTATACTAGTTGAGCAGAATCGGAAGTGAAATTGGAATTGCAGAAAGTAAAATTGGCGGGAAACTTAAATTGCAAGAAAATAAAATAAAAGAAAATTAAATTGCAGGGAATTAAAGTGCAGAAGCTTAAATTGCAAGAAATTAAATGGGAAGGGAGATTAAGCATGAAATTAAAGAGCAGAAAGTAAATAGAATGGGTAGATCAGAGAATGGGAAATTGGGTTCAGGAGATGTATAATTCTCCAGATCAAATTCATATTCATCTCTTCCGCAATCAATGCATTCATTGATCTCCTTGGCAATCTTAAGGGATTGGATCCCAATTCCTTGGATCACTAATCTCTCTAAGCATGAACAATTGCCCAATTCCTTGATTTAAGTGCTCATGGAAAGAGATGAAGTTTGGTCACTGATTATACCACACAAATTCATAGATCAAAGTATTGGTAGGATTACATGTCACTATATCCATCCAAACCCCAATCTAATCCAATGTGAGAAAGCATTTCTAGCATGATCTCCTCATTCCTCTTCCAAGGTTCCGAAGAGATCCAATTATGAATAGCTTCTTTCCCAAGATAACTATCCAATTGGATGAAGAACGAAAGCTTTTTAGCAAAATCAAGAGAAAAGAAAGAAGAAGAAGATTAAAAACTAATATTGATCCATTGAATTACATAGAGCTCCCTAACCCAATGAAAGGGTTTAGTTGTTCATAGCTCTCAAAATGGAAATTGGAATTGTAAAATACATTCTGAAATTAAAAGTGCAGTTAGTGTAAAATTTCCAAAATCGAAAAAATAGGTCCCCCCGTCCCTCTAACTTAATTTCTAAGCTATTTATACACTTTCATCCATTGATCTTTGAGCCTTGAATTGGGCTTTTGGCCTTGATGGAATTAGTTTGAAGACGGCTCCAATGGGTTGCACTTGGTGTTGAGAAGAGATCAGTGTAAAATTTGAATCCTGACGCTTCACGTTTGAGTCAATGTTTGAGAGCCAACGTTAACTCAAACGCCATTTAAAACAGACCAGCAAAAACCAAAAAGCTTTGCTGTCATTGGCATTTGACTCAACATTGGAGGGCCAACTTCAGCTAACCCACGCGTACGCGCACTGTGCACTTCAGCGCAAAAAGGTAAAAAAATGATCATCCACGCGTACGCGTGCTTCACGCGTGCGCGTGGATGCAAGATTTTCATTTTACCGTTTTAAAATGAAGCATGGGACGTTGGTCTCAGCGTTGGACCTCAAACGTTCCCCCCAACGTTAGACTTTTTATGCGTACGCATACTCCACGCTTACACGTGCATTGGTATTTTTTCTCATCCACGCGTACGCGTGCTGTACGCTTAAGCGTGCATCACCTTTTTTTCTATCACTGACACGTACGCGTCGATTTAAAATTTTCAAATCTGAATTCTGGGCTGAGCATCGCGGACGTTGGAGGCAAGCATTTGAGGTAACGTTGGACCTCCAACGTTCGAATTTGACGCGTACGCGTGACCCACGCATACACGTGGATGGTCAATTTTTGCCATTCAACGCGTGCGCGTGACGCACGCTTGCGCGCGGATATTAAATTTTGCGTTTTCACGCGTACGCATCATAAACGTGTATGCGTCACTCAAAAATCTTTCAGCCCCAGAATTGATCATTTTCTCACAATGTTGGGGTTAACGTTGGACCCCCAACGCCACCTCCAACGTGGGCATCAGCCATGTTTACAGAGAAGTGCTCTGTTTCTCTTTCAACGTTTGAGGCAACGTTGGTGGTCCAACTTGGCCACCAATATTGCTTCCTCTTCATCCTTTCCATGCTCCTTCTTCAACCTTCCTCCATGCCTTCCTTCACCTATCATCAACCAATACATGCATCAAAGCCTTGCTAAGGTCATGACAATTCTAATCATTCTTAGCACACAAGTAATTATATCATAATTCTCATGAAATTGCATCAATATAATCATAATTGGATGATTCTAGGTATGCATGAATTTCTACTCAAATGGCTTACTTATAACCCAAGAAAGTTTATAAAACCTATTAAAAACAAAGAAAAAGGCTAGTGAAACTAGCCTAAGATGCCTTGGCATCAGTGAAGCAGAGAGCACCGGAGCAAGGTGAAGGCCACCAAAGGCGTTGCCAACTCAAGTCTGGGCATTGATAATGCCTTCCTTGCTTTAAGATTAATGACGTTGCCAACTTGAGAATTCAAGTTTGCAATGCCTTCATTACTCCATCTATGAAGACATTGCTAACTCTGGTTTCTAAGTTAGCAACGCCTTCCCATTGTAGCATCACCACCTTCCTCATTTCATCTGTGAAGGAGTTGCCAACTTGGTTTCTAAGTTAGCAACTCCTTCCCTTTTTAATAACAAAGGCATTGGCAACTTGATTTTTTAAGTTGGCAACGCCTTCTTTTATGCAAAACATGGAAGGTTGGTGATCAAAGCATGAAGGCGTTGGCAACTTGATTCTCAAGTTGGCAACGCCTTCTTTAATTTAATAAGGAAGATGGAAAACAAAGTTTAATGGAGGAGTTGTCAATGCTAGCCTAGGAGTTACCAACGTGTTCACAAGATATCATTGAAGGCGTCACTAACTTGGAAAATCAAGTTAGCAACTCCATTGAAATTATTGCCCTTGGGAATAGATGAAGGCGTTGGTGACTTGGGTGTATGAAGGAGTTTTTACTGATAACGTGCCCGATGAGTAGCTTGGAAAATTTTGCTATTGTGCGTGCGCACAAACCAGTGTGCATACGCACAATAAGAATTGTTGCTACTATGCGCACGCATAACCTAGTATGCCTACGCACAAAGGGAAATATGGCCAGAATGTGCACGCAAGGGACGAAGGATGTGTATGCACAATGAGAATTGTTGCTACTGTGCGCATGCATGATCCTGTATGCATATGCACGTAAGGATTTTTACGTAGACATGCGTATGCACAAGTAGACGTGCGTACGCATAAGAGAAGATCTCCCGTGCAAAGCCTCAAGTCCAACGAAGCCCATTTCCTAATCCGGAAAGCATGATTGAAAGCCTTTCAAAGAGTCAAAGGATCATTATAAATAGGAGGGAGCTTTGTACTTGAAGGGACTTTACTTTGGAGCTCATACTTTACATCACGTTTACTTTCATCTTTGCTTGTAGTTTTCTTTTCTTTTACTTTTGTACTTAGCTTAATTTCCATTTTTGAATTCTAGTTTGTATTTGGAGCTATGAGTCACTAAACCCCATTTTCAGTAGGGGGAGAAGCTCTATTGATTTTAATGGATTAATACTTCTTCTTTTCTTCTCAATTTAAGTTAGTTTATCTAAGAGGAAACTCTTGTGCTTCATAGATTCAGTCACTATTGAGAGAGGGATTGAATCTACTTGAATTGTGTGATAAACTTGAGAAAGGAGTCATAAAATTCAGTTTGGGGTTTATCCTCTCATGATTCTCTTAGTTGATACATTCTTGGTTTGGTATGTGAGATATAACCACGTTGAATTGAAATTCTAGGAATTGTGTGGTAATGACTGGAATTCACACCCCATTCAAAATTGGGGAATTAGTCCTTTTGGCAAGCGCACCAAAATTATCGTCAAGTAATAACCCACAGTGGAGTGGGATCGTATCCACAGAGATTGGCAAATTCGAGCAGTTTTAATCAATTGATGAATTAGTCAAGCGGATCAATAGGATTGTAGAGTGCAGAATTGTAAATGAAATAAATGTAAATGACTAGAATATAAAGAAAAGCAATAAAGTGCAAAAATATAAATGGCAGAAAGCAGTAAAGTGTAGAATTATAAATGACTTGAATGTAAACGGGAATGGGGAATTGCTGAATGTAAAAATAAGCAGTAAAGAAATGGATAGATAAGAATGGGGAAATTCATTGAGATTGGGAGATGTTGTCTCTTTGGATCAAATCTAGCTTATATCCTCTTCAATCATGCAACTCATTGACCTCTTGGCAATCATGATTGATTGAGCCCCAATCCCTTGGTGACTCAATCTCTCAGTTCTTGATCAATAGCCAATTCCTTGGTCTAATTGCTCATGAAGAGAGATATGCTTGGTCCCTGATTATACCACACACCATCATAGGTCCAAGTAGAGGGAGGATTATATGTCACATATCCAAACACCAAAACCCATATTCTACTCTAGTGTGAGAAGGGATTTCAAGCATGATTTCATGTTTCCTTTCCCAAGGTTCCCATGAAACCCAATTGTATTCAATCTCTTTCCCAAGATAATTGAATATTAAGCATTAAGAACGAAATTCCTTCTAGAAAATCAAAGAGAAGATGAAGAGAAGAAGGATTTCACTATCATTCATCCATCAAGTACAACAGAGCTCCTTCTCTCAATGAGAGGGAAGTTAGCTACTCATAGCTCAAAAAGTACTCAAAAGTAAAGTGTAAAAGTGGATCTAAAACTGACTGCTTAACCCCCTTCTTCAGTACTCCTTGGGGGAATTTATACTACTCCTAGTAAAATAAAAGAATTACAAAAGTGAAAAAGGAAAATTACATTTTGGAGGGAAAAGAAAACACTCAATAAGCATGACTTCTTAGCTGGCGTGTGGCTGGCGCTTCTCTGGCGTGTCATGTGCCCTTCATTTCCAGCTTGGCGTGCCACGCCTAATCCTTCAAGTGGCACGCTCGTCCCTCTCTCAACCTTGGCATGCCACGCCTTCGAACTCAAGTGGCACGCCATAGTGGATTTCTTATGTTGGTGTGCCACGCCTTCGAGCTCAAGTGGCACACCCCTTGCCTTTCTCACTTCTCTTTGCCTCTGGAAACTTGTACTAGCGTGCCACGCCCTTGCTTTGTGTTTGGCTAGGCTTCTCTGGAAAGTTGAACTAGCGTTGCACGCCTAAGGTCTGGCGTGCCACGCCCCTTTTGTGAGTGAGTGGTTCCTCTGTTTGGCGTGCCACGCCACGAACTCAAGTGGCACGCCCCAATGCTTTGCTCTGAATGACACTAGCATGCCACGCCTGGTTGCTCAAGTGGCACGCCTAAATGAAGAATAGTGAATGGCGTGCCACGCCTTCGATACCAAGTGGCACGCCCCATGTAATTGGCCTCCTTCATCCTCTCTGGAAACTTAAACCAGTGTGCCACGCCTAGAGGCTGGCGTGCCACGCCCATGATCTTGTCTTGGTTCTAGTGGTTGGTGAGCCACGCCTCAGTCTTCAAGTGGCACGTCCAGTCCTTGCTTTTGGTCCTTTGTGCATTGGCGTGCCACGCCTGTTTGCTCAAGTGGCACGCCCAGTCTTCAATTGCCTTCAACCCCCTTCTCTGGATTGTTGTACCAGCGTGCCATGCCATGCTACTCAAGTGGCACGCCCATGGGTTTGTGAACTCTTCAAGCTTGGCGTGCCACGCCTGGGTTCTCAAGTGGCACGCCCAAGTGACTTCTTTGGGCTAGCGTGCCACGCCTTCGATATCAAGTGGCACGCCATAGTGAAGGTTCTTCTTGGAATGGTGAGTTGGCGTGCCACGCCCCTTTACTCAAGTGGCACGCCAATAGTAATTGATGGGCCACGCCCACATGTATGCTTGGACTTCTTCTCTGGACTTTAGTACTGGCGTGCCACACCCAGCTCCTGGCGTGCCACGCCAGTGCATTTTTATTGCGTTTGCTTCAAGTGGCATGCCTATTTCACACGCCCAGCTTCTTGTTTGTCTTCTTCCCAATTTTTGATGCTTTTCTCACCTGCAATTTAGCACAACTCATCTCAAAGTAGTGTACCATAATATTCATCAAATAATGCATGAATTGTACTGATCAAATGAGGTTTATGCTCTTTGATGGTCTTCTTTATGCAAGAAAGAAGGGTAAATGATGCAAGTCATCACAACACCAAACTTAAGTTTTGCTTGTCCCAAGCAAATCAATGTGAGTAAACCTTTATAACTTGAGGCCTTGGCTTTGAGTGATTGCAATACAACTAAGAGTAAGAATAAGTGTTTAACACATGTATGAATGTTTTAATGTTATGGGAAGCTCTTGGATCCTTGAGGGTTCTTTCAGGTGTAGGCCTTAGGGGTCCTTTCTATTGATTGTCACCTTGAAGTAGTAAGAGTTATTTTGCTTTCTTGACCACGACTCTAAGTGTTTTGTCTCAAGACAACCCTTTATTAAAGCTTTCAATTAGCACTCCCAAACTAGTTGGTTTTAGGGTACTAGGTGTTGAGACACCCCTAAGAATTTACTTGCCCAGGTCTCTTCTTGACACATCTTCACCACAAGCATCTACTAAGATCTTTAATTCTTTTTGAGCTTTTTAATGTTTCTTTTTCTATCCCAGTAGTTGATATTCAGAGCCTTGGGTCTTTATTACCTACTACCTCTTGGTTCTATGGATATTCAAGGAATACCCTTTGACCTTCCCTGGTTATTCCTTCTAGGACTAGTTGCTTTTCCATAACTCATTTTCTTTTTAGTTCATCCAAGGTTCTACAATTAGTTTCTTATTTCATAGTTTGTTTGAGAATCCAGCTTGGCCTTAGTCTCTCTCATTGTTTTTGCACAACTCACAGTGACTCTTATGGGGACAAACTCTACTTTTATTTATGTTGGAATAAAGACTTGAAATACATGGCATTTTCTTTCTTGAAAAAGAAGAATTCATAAAGAATTCAAACAGGAATTTAAAACTAAGCAAAAAGCATAAACTATCCTAGCATGATTATTTATTCAGAAAGTAAATAAAGCAAAAAACTTAAACAAGATTTCAGAAATCGGAAAGTGTCAACCATGGGACTTAACAACCTTGGGTAGCTTCATCTTTAGTTCATTGGCCCCTTCCCTTTGTCCTTCTTCTTGGAGGGGGAAGAGCCACCTTCATCTGGCTTGGAGGAACCTTCTTGTGCTTTGGCATCCTTGGGCTTCCAAAATCCTGCCCTTCTCATATAATTCCTTTCATCCTCCTTAGGTTTGGCTAGGATTTCCTCTTATCTTGCACTTAGCTCTTCCATTCCTTGCATGAAGGTTGGGTATCCTGGGTTTAGAGCGGCTACGGCGTTACACAAGTGATTCAGCTTCACTTGTGTGTTGATGTTATACTGCTTCCTAGATATGGTTCTGGCATCATAGAGATGTCTGAATTCGGCCAAGTTCTTCTGTTGCCATTTGCCTTGCTCTGCTATTTTGTCCAGTGCACTTCGCACCTCTTCCCAGTCAAATTGTTCTTGCTGCTCCTTCCACATGTGCTCCCAATTCCCTTAGAGTTGTTGAATGTTTTGGTTGACTTGGCTCCATTGTTGTTGTTGGGTTTCCTTAAGTTGATTGACATCTTCCCTCAAGTGGTGTAGATCTCCCTTCATTTGGTGTACATCTCCTTGCAGTTGCTCCCAGTTGAATCCCTTTGGAAATTACTGATATTGATATTGTGGTGGTGGTTGAAGTGCCAGGAATTGAGGTTGCTCTTCTGCCTCCTCTTGTTGTTGTTGTTGTTGTTGTTGTTCATGGGCCTGAGCTCTTCGTTCTCTGGTCCTATGAAATGGGTGCACAGCTACCACCTTGGCCATCTTCTTGGCAGTTATGAACTTGTCTTGCTTCACAAGTACTTCATCAATGATCTTTTCAACTCCAGCCTCATCACATAGCCTCTGTATAATGCTGGGAAATGCCAACCTTGTGTTGTCACTGGTGCTTTTCAGCACTTTGTTGATGTTGTTGGCAATCATCTCCCTCATGTTGATGTTCTCTCCTTTCATGATGCTGTAGATGAGTACATCTCTCTCCTTGGTCACCTCTGAAGTGTTGGATGTGGGGATTAGGGACCTCCTCACAAATTCTAGCCACCCTCTAGCTTGGGGGCTCAAATCTCTTCTCCTCAATTGGTTAGGTACACCATCCTTGTCATTGATCCAATGCACATGCATCACACAAATCTCATTTAGGATCTCATCGAACCCAGGGTCTTGCTGCTTCATTCTTTCTTCATAGCTCCGAGTGGAGCTCGTCCTCTTCACCATTAGCATCCTTTCTATGCTAGAAGGGCTGTAGTCAATGGACTTCCCCCTTACATAGCTAATGTGGCCATATTGTTGCCCTGGTTGAGGCACTGCGTTGGCATAGAATTCCCTCACCAAGCTCTCTACCACTTTCCTTGGTGGGTTGCATAGAAGTGACCAACATCTATTGTTGATTTCAATGTGCTCATTCCTCCCTAATTAGAACCCAACTTCTGGAATGATCTTCCTCTCACTCACCCAACCATAAAATTGGTTTTGGTTGAATGCGGAGAGGAACTTGTAGTCATTGAAGGAGCTTGAGGACCCAGAGGTTGGTTCCTTGACTTTTCTTTTCTTTGAGGCTGAACTTTTTGGTGGTGCCATGAGTTTGAGAGAGTGTGTTTGAAAGTGAAATGGAGTTGCAAGAAAGAACAAGCAAAACAAGGTTTTGCTCCAACACCAAACTTAGGACTTGATTGTCCCAATCAAGAAGAAAAAGAAAGAAAGAAAGTAGGGAAAGAGATGGTAAATGATGAAAAGAGGAAGGAAGGTGAGGGTCGTATGCTCTTCGTGTGTGATTGGGGTTGTTTGAAGTGGAATAGGAGATGGTGAAGTGAGGTTTTTATAATGGGTGAATGTTGTGGTGGGAAGGGTGGGAAATGAAAAGGGTAAATGTTTTTCCACTTGGGGAGTGGCGCCTAGCATGGGAAGAGGCGCCAACTCTTTTCTCACTGTGTCTTCTACGTGTGTTGAGTTCCAAAGTGTAAGTACACTTTTACTTCCTTGCTTTGTGAGTTGTTTACCATGTGGGCACCATCTTCTCTCCTAAAATGAAACTGACCCCATTAGTAATGACAAAAGAACCCTTTCACATTCCTTCTCATCAAGAATGAATTGGATTGCAACTGATGGGTGTCCCTTGGAACACCAAACTTAATTCTTTGGCATCTCAATAAATTGGTTTTATCATTGTGTATTTAATGTGTTCATAAGAGTGGAATAACATAAATCTTTTCATTCTCTTTTGATTCCAATTCCTCTGAACTCATTAAACCATATTCATGTTTTTACCCAAAGCATTAAGTGCTTTCAAATTGGGTGACTTGGGCTGCTAGATGATTCTTGGTGGTGGCCACACCAAACTTAATCTTTGGACTTACTCTTCAAATCAAGATATAAATTGTCTGTAAGCCTAGATTAAGTTAGTGAGAGGCCACACCAAACTTAGCACTTTAGCTAGTCCTCAGCCCAATCACTCATCATGATCAATGCCTTCATCAAGCTGCAATTCCGGAATAGAAAAAAAAAAGTAAAGAAAATCTAGCTACCAAAGCTAAAATCAAACATTCTAATATGCAATTGTAAACGAATCCTAATATGGTAATGTAAGATAAATGAGAGACTGAAAATTAAACTACCTAATGCAACAAATTTTTAAACTACTTCTTAGAAAAGTAACTAAATCAAAAAGGATAAAGTGTTGGGGTGCCTCCCAACTAGCGCTTCTTTATTGTCATTAGCTTGACATTCCTTCATCTTCAGCTGAGCTTGTAGCTCACTTCCTGCTCCTCTAAGGAGCCTCCCAAGTAGTGTTTGAGTCTATGGCCATTGACAGTAAAAGTTCTCTGAGTCTTGTTGGTGCACGAAATTGTGATCATCAATGGCACCAACAACATGGTACGCACAATTGTAATCTCAAGTCTTTGTCACAACTCCGCCAACTAACCAGCAAGTGCACTGGGTCGTCTAAGTAATAAACCTTACGTCAGTAAGGGTCGATCCCACGGAGACTGTCGGCTTTAAGCAAGCTATGGTCACCTTGTAAATCTCAGTCAGGCGGATTCAAATGGTTATGGAGAATTGATAATTAAAATCTGAATAAAACATAAAATAAGATAGAGATACTTATGTAATTCATTGGTAGGAATTTCAGATAAGAGTATGAAGATGCTTTGTTCCTTCTGAACCTCTGCTTTCCTATTGCCTTCTTCCAATCATTCATACTCCTTTCCATGGCAAGCTTTATGTTGGGCATCACTGTTGTCAATGGCTACTTCCCATCCTCTCAGTGAAAATGTTCCAAATGCGCTATCACCGCACGGCTAATCATTTGTCGGTTCTCGATCATGTTGGAATAGGATCCATTGATCCTTTTGCGTCTGTCACTATGCCCAACACTCGCGAGTTTGAAGCTACTTTATGAGTCTTGGCCGTGACCCAAAGCATTTGTTTCTAGTATTACCACCAGATACATAAATGCCACAGACACAAAACTGGGTAAACCTTTCTAGATTGTGACTCAGCTTTGCTAGAGTCCCCAATTAGAGGTGTCCAGAGCTCTTAAGCACACTCTTTTTGCTTTTGGACCACGACTTTAACCGCTCAGTCTCATGTTTTCACTTGACACCTTCACGCTACAAGCACATGGTTAGGGACAGCTTGGTTTAGCTGCTTAGGCCAGGATTTTATTCCTGTGGGCCCTCCTATCCACTGATGCTCAAAGCCTTGGATCCTTTTTATTTTACCCTTGCCTTTTGGTTTAAAGGGCTATTGGCTTTTTCTGCTTGCTTTTTCTTTTTCTTTTTTTTCTCTTTTTTTTCACATTTTTTCGCACATTTTTTCTGCTTGCAAGCTTTTCACTGCTTTTTCTTGCTTCAAGAGTCATTTTTATGATTTTTCAGATCATCAATAACATTTTTCCTTTTTCATTATTCTTTCAAGAGCCAACATTTTTAACATTAATAAACAATATAAAAAATATGCACTATTCAAGCATTCATTCAGAAGAACAAAAGTATTGCCACTACATCAAAATAATTAAACTATTTTAAAATTCAAAATTCATGTACTTCTTTTTCTTTTTGCAATTAAAAACATTTTTCTTTTAAGAGAGGTGATGGATTCATAGGGCATTCATAGCTTTAAGACATAGACACTAAGATACTAATGATCATGTAATAAAGATACAAACATAGATAAACATAAAGCATAAAAATTCGAAAAACAGAAAATAAAGAACAAGAAAATTAAAGAACAGGTCCACCTTAGTGATGGCGGCTTGTTCTTCCTCTTGAAGATCTTATTGAGTGCTTGAGCTCCTCAATGTCTCTTCCTTGCCTTTGTTGCTCTTCTCTCATGATTCTTTGATCTTCTCTAATTTCATGAAGGAGGATAGAATGCTCTTGGTGCTCCACCCTTAGTTTTCCTATATTGGAACTTAATTCTCCTAGGGAGGTGTTAATTTGATCCCAATAGTTTTGTGGAGGAAAATGCATCCCTTGAGGTATCTCAGGAATTTCATGATGAGGAATTCCTCATGCTCTTGTCCATGATTGGGATCTCTTGTTTGCTCTATCCTTTTCTTAGTGATGGGCTTGTCCTCATTAATGAGGATGTCTTCCTCTATGTCAATTCCAGCTGAATTGCAGAGGTGACAAATGAGATGAGGGAAGGCTAACCTTGCCAAAGTAGAAGACTTGTCCGCCACCTTGTAAAGTTCTAGAGATATAACCTCATGAACTTCTACTTCCTCTCCAATCATGATGCTATGGATCATGATAACCCGGTCTATAGTAACTTCAGAGCGGTTGCTAGTGGGAATGATTGAGCGTTTGATGAACTCCAACCATCCCCTAGCCAGTGGCTTGAGGTCATGCCTTCTTAGTTGAACCAGCTTCCCTCTTGAATCTCTCTTCTATTGAGCTCCCTCTTCACAAATGTCTATGAGTACTTGGTCCAACCTTTGATCAAAGTTTACCCTTCTAGTGTAGGGGTGTGCATCTCCTTGCATCATTGGCAAGTTGAATGCCAACCTTACATTTTTCGGACTGAAATCTAGGTATTTCCCCCGAACCATTGTAAGCCAATTCTTTGGATCTGGGTTCACGCTTTGATCATGGTTCTTGGTGATCCATGCATTGGCATAGAACTCTTGAACCATTAAGATTCTGACTTGTTGAATGGGGTTGGTGAGAACTTCCCAATCTCTTCTTCGGATCTCATATCGGATCTCTGGATATTCACCCTTTTTTAGCTTGAAAGGGACCTCGGGAATCACTTTTTTCTTGGCCACAACTTCATAGAAGTGGTCTTGATGCACCCTTGAGATGAATCTCTCCATCTCCCATGACTCAGAGCTGGAAGCTTTTGCCTTCCCTTTTCTCTTTCTAGAGGTTTCTCCAGCCTTTGGCGCCATAAATAGTTATGAAAAAACAAAAAGTAACACTTTTACCACACCAAACTTAGAAGGTTTACTTGTCCTCGAGCAAAAGAATAAGGAAGAGAGTAGAGGAAGAAGAAATAGAGGAGATGGGGGGTTAGTATTTTGGCCAAGGGGGAGAAGTAGTGTTTAAGATGTGTGAAAATGAAGGGGTGAAGATGGGTTTATATAGGAGTGGAGAGAGGGTAAGGTTCGGCCATGTATGGGTGGGTTTGGGAGGGAAAGCGGTTTGAATTTGAATGGTGAGGTAGGTGGGGTTTATGACGGATGGATGTGGATTGGTGAAGGGTATTTGGGGAAGAGTATTATGAAAAGGTGTGAAGAAGAGAGAGAGTGAGTTGAGGTTGGTGGGGATCCTGTGGGATCCACAGATCCTGAGGTGTCAAGGATTTCTCATCCTTGCACCAATTAGGCATGCAAAACACCCTCTGTTGCCAATCCTCGCGTTAAACGCCAGGTTGCTACCTATTTCTGGTGTTTAACACCAGCTTCTTGCCCTTTTCAGGCGTTAAACGCCAGTCTGGTGCCCATTTCTGGCGTTAAACGACCAGAATGGTGCCAGACTGGGCGTTTAACGCCCATTCTGCTGCCTTTACTGGCGTTTAAACGCCAGTAGGCTTCTCCTCCAGGGTGTGCTATTTTTCATTCTATTTTTTTTAGTTTGTTTTTGCTTTTTCAATTGTTTTTGTGACTTCACATGATCATCAACCTACAGAAAACATAAAATAACAATGGAAAATAAAAATTTAACATAGCTAAGTATAATTGGGTTACCTCCCAACAAGCGCTTCTTTAATGTCAGTAGCTTGACAGTGGGCTCTCATGGAGCCTCACAGATACTCAGAGCATGATGATGGCCTCTTAACACCAAACTTAGAGTTTGGTTGTGGCCTTCCAACACCAAACTTAGAGTTTGAATGTGGGGATTTTGTTTGAATCTGCATTGAGAGAAGCTTTCTATGCTTCCTCTCCATGGTTACAGAGGGAGATCCTTGAGCTTTAAACACAAGGGAGTCCTCATTCACTTGAAGGACCAATTCTCCTCTGTCAACATCAATCATAGCTTTTGCTGTGGCTAGGAAAGGTCTGCCAAGGATGATGGATTCATCCATACACTTCCCAGTGTCTAGGATTATGAAATCAGCAGCCACGTACCAAGACATCCTTTACAAGTCCATAAGCCTGTTTTCTTGAATCGTCTGCCATCTCTAGTGAGATTCTTGCAGCTTGTACCTCAAGGATTCCTAGCTTCTCCATTACAGAGAGAGGCATGAGGTTTATGCTTGACCCTAGGTCACACGGAGCCTTCTCAAAGGTCATGATGCCTATGGTATAAGGTATTGAGAACTTTCCAAGATCTTGTCTCTTCAGAGGTAATTTCTGCCTAGTCAAGTCATCCAATTCTTTGGTGAGCAAGGGGGGTTCCTCCTCCCAAGTCTCATTACCAAATAGCTTGGCATTTAGCTTCATGATTGCTCCAAGGTACTTAGCAACTTGTTCTTCAGTAACATCTTCATCCTCTTCAGAGGAAGAATACTCATCAGAGCTCATGAATGGCAAAAGTAAATTCAATAGAATCTCTATGGTCTCAGTGTGAGCCTCAGATTCCCATGGTTCCTCATTAGGAAACTCCTTGGAGGCCAGTGGACGTCCATTGAGGTCTTCCTTAGTGGAAATCACTGCCTCTTCCTCCTCTCCAGGTTCGGCCGTGTGGGTAATATTGATGGCCTTGCACTCTCTTTTTGGATTCTCTTCTGTATTACTTAGGAGAGTACTAGGAGGGAGTTCAGTAATTTTCTTACTCAGCTGACCCACTTGTGCCTCCAAATTTCTAATGGAGGATCTTATTTCAGTCATAAAACTTTGAGTGGTTTTAATTAGATCAAAGACTACAGTTGCTAAGTCAGAGTGGATCTGCTTAGAATTCTCTGTCTGTTGCTGAGAAGATGATGGAAAAGGCTTGCTATTGCTAAACCTATTTCTTCCACCATTATTGTTGTTGAAGCCTTGTTGAGGCCTCTGTTGATCCTTCCATGAGAGGTTTGGATGATTTCTCCATGAAGGATTATAAGTGTTTTCATAGGGTTCTCCCATGTAATTCACCTCTTCCATTGCTGGGTTCTCAGGATCATAAGCTTCTTCTTCAGATGAAGCTTCTTTGGTACTGCCTGTTGCTACTTGCATTCCAGACAGACTTTGAGAAATCATATTGACTTGTTTAGTCAATATTTTATTCTGAGCCAATATGGCATTCAGTGTATCAATCTCAGGAACTCCTTTCTTCTGATTGGTCCCATTATTCACAGGATTCCTTTCAGAAGTATACATGAATTGGTTATTTTCAACCATTTCAATGAGTTCCTAAGCTTCTACAGGCGTCTTCTTCAGATGAAGAGATCCTCCAGCAGAGCTGTCCAATGACATCTTGGACAGTTCCGATAGACCATCATAGAAAATACCTATGATGCTCCATTCTGAAAGCATGTTAGAAGGACACCTTTTGATCTATTGCTTGTATCTTTCCCAGGCTTCATAGAGGGATTCACCTTCCTTCTGTCTGAAGGTTTGGACTTCCACTCTAAGCTTGCTCAATTTTTGAGGTGGAAAGAATTTTGCCAAGAAGGCATTGACTAGATTTTCCCAAGAGTTCAGGCCTTCTTTAGGTTGTGAATCCAACCATGTTCTAGCTCTGTCTCTTACAGCAAAGGGAAAAAGCATAAGCTTGTAGACCTCGGGATCAACCCCATTGGTCTTGACAGTGTCACAGATTTGCAAGAATTCAGCTAAGAACTGATGAGGATCTTCCAATGGAAGTCCATAAAACTTGCAATTCTGTTGCATCAGAGAAACTAATTGAGGCTTAAGCTCAAAGTTGTTTGCTCCAATGGCAGGGATTGAGATGCTTCTCCCACAGAAGTCAGGATTAGGTGCAGTAAAGTCACCAAGCACCTTCCTTGCATTGTTGGCATTGTTGTTATTTTCGGCTGTCATGACTTCTTCTTATTTGAAAAGTTCTGTTAGGTCCTCTATAGAGAGTTGTACTTTAGCTTCTCTTAGCTTTCTCTTCAAGGTCCTTTCAGGTTCAGGATCAGCTTCAACAAGAATACCTTTGTCCTTGCTCTTGCTCATATGAAAGGAGAGGAGAAGAAAATTTGGAATCCTCTATGTTACAGTATAGAGATTCCTTGAGGTGTCAGAGGTAAAGAAGAATAGAAGGAGAAGGTAGAGAAGAAGGAATTCGAACTTATGAAGAGGGATAGAGTTTGAATTGTACATTGAGGAAGAGTGTTAGTCCATAAATAGAAGGATGTGAGAAGAGGGGAAGAATTTTCAAAAATAAAGTAAAAAGATTTTAAAATAATTAAGAGACATTTTGAAAATTTGATAAATAATTTTCGAAAACTAAGATTGGGGAAGAAATTAAGTGATTTTAAAAAAAAAAGATTTTGAAATTAAAAAAAAAATATATGATTGAAACTTAATTTTGAAAAAGATGTGATTGAAAAGACATGATTGAGAAGATATGATTGAGAATCAAATTTAAAAGAAGAAAGTTTTTAAAATTAAAGTTGATTACTTGACCAACAAGAAATTAAAAGATATGATTCTAGAATTAAAACTTTTGATCCTTTCTTATTAGGCAAGTAACAACTTGAAAATTTTGAATTAAATCACTAATTGTAGCAAGGATTTTTGAAAATAGTAATAAATAAAAAAAATTGAAAAGAAATTGATTTTGAAAAGATATGATTGAAAAGATATGATTTGAAAAAAAATTTGATTTTAAAAAATTCTGAAAATTTGAAAAAGATTTGAATTAAAAACAAAATCTTCCCTCTAGTGTCCTCCTGGCGTAAACGCCCAAAATGGTATCCATTCTGGCGTTTAACGCCCAAAATGCTATCTTTTTGGGCGTTTAACACCCTGGCTGGCGTTTAAACGCCAGTTTTCCTTCTTCACTGGGCGTTTTGAACGCCTAGCTTTTTCTGTGTAATTCCTCTGCCGAATGTTATGAATCTTCAATTCTCTGTGTTACTGACTTGAAAAGATACAATTTTAAAAATTTTTGAATTTTAATGATGAGAAATAATAATAAAAAAATGCAGTTGAGATCAAATAAACAATGCATGCAAGACACCAAACTCAGAAGTTTGTATACTAAGGACTATAATAATTTAAAAATGCATGTAAGAAACAACAAAAGACACAAAATAAGAGAAATTAAAGATCAGAGCACTGAAATCATCAAGAACAACTTGAAGATCAATAAAGAACATAATGCATATATTCGAAAAAATGCAAGAAGAATAAAGACATGCAATTGACACCAAACTTAAAATTAGACACTAGACTCAAACAAGAAACATAAAATATTTTTGATTTTCAGATTTTATAAATTTTTTTGTGATTTTTCAAAAATTATATGGAAAAGAAAAATAAGGTTTTCAAAATTTTTAATAAGAATTCCAGGAATCATGCAATGTTAGTCTAAAACTCCGGTCCAGGAATTAAACATGGCTTACTAGCCAGCCAAGCTTTCAGTGAAAGCTTCTGTCCAAAACACTAGACATGGCCAATGGCCAGCCAAGCTTTAGCAGATCATTACTTTCAACAGCAAAATTGATAGAAATCAACAAGCTCTTGTGATGATAAGTTGAAACCTCGGTCCAAAAGATTAGACATGGCTTCACAGCCAGTCAGACTTCAACAAATCATCATGAAACTCTAGAATTCATTCTTAAAAACTCTGAAGAACAGAATAAAAATATTTTTCTATTTTTGAAAATACTTTTCGAAAATAAAAGTAAAATGCTTAAACATAAAATAAAATTACCTAATCTAAGCAACAAGATGAACTGTCAGTTGTCCAAATTCGAACAGTCCCCGGCAACGGCGCCAAAACCTTGGTGCACGAAATTGTGATCATCAATGGCACCAACAACTTAGTACCCACAATTGTAATCTCAACTCTTTGTCACAACTCCGCACAACTAACCGGCAAGTGCACTGGGTCGTCCAAGTAATAAACCTTACGTGAGTAAGGGTCGATCCCACGGAGACTGTCGGCTTGAAGCAAGCTATGGTCACCTTGTAAATCTCAGTCAGGCGGATTCAAATGGTTATGGAGAATTGATAATTAAAATATGAATAAAACATAAAATAAGATAGAGATACTTATGTAATTCATTGGTAGGAATTTCAGATAAGCGTATGAAGATGCTTTGTTCCTTCTGAACCTCTGCTTTCCTATTGCCTTCTTCCAATCATTCATACTCCTTTCCATGGCAAGATTTATGTTGAGCATCACCGTTGTCAATGGCTACTTCCCGTCCTCTCAGTGAAAATGTTCCAAATGCGCTGTCACCGCACGGCTAATCATCTGTCGGTTCTCGATCATGTTAGAATAGGATCCATTGATCCTTTTGCGTCTGTCACTACGCCCAACACTCGTGAGTTTGAAGCTCGTCACAGTCATCCCTTCCCAGATCCTACTCAAAATACCACAGACAAGGTTTAGACTTTCCGGATCTCAGGAATGGCCACCAATAATTCTAGCCTATACCACGAGGGTTCTAATCTTAGATTAGAAACCCAAGAGATACACATTCAAGCTTGATTGCATGTAGAATGGAAGTGGTTGTCAGGCACACGTTCATAGGTGAGAACGAGTGTATATCTTAGAGAAGAAGTAGGCGTGAATTGAATAGAAAAACAGTAGTACTTTGCATTAATTCATGAAGAACAGCAGAGCTCCACACCTTAATCTATGTTGTGTAGAAACTCCACCGTTGAAAATACATAAGAACAAGAGAGTCTAAGCATGGATGAATGGCCAGCCTCCCAAAGATGAAAAGTATATAAAAGTATGATCAAGTGTGTAAAAGGTCTCCAAATACAATAGTAAAAGGTCCTATTTATAGAAAACTAGTAACCCAGAGTTTACAGAAATGAGTAAAGGATGCAGAATCCACTTCCGGGCCCACTTGGTGTGTGCTTGGCCTGACCGTTGAAGCTTTCATGTGTAGAGGCTTTTCTTGGAGTTAAACGCCAGCTTTTGTGCCAGTTTGGGCGTTTAACTCCAGCTTTTATGCCAGTTCTGGCGTTTCGACGCCAAAAATTCTATGCTGACTTGGAACGCCAGTTTGGGCCATCAAATCTCGGGCAAAGTATGGACTATTAATATTGCTAGAAAGCCCAGGATGTCTAATTTCCAATGCAATTGAGAGTGTGCCAATTGGGCTTCTGTAGCTCCAGAAAATCCACTTCGAGTGCAGGGAGGTCAGAATCCAACAGCATCTGCAGTCCTTTTTCAGCCTCTGAATCAGATTTTTGCTCAGGTCCCTCAATTTCAGCCAGAAAATACCTGAAATCACAGAAAAACACACAAACTCATAGTAAAGTCCAGATATGTGATTTTTATTTAAAAAATAATAAAAACATAATAAAAACTAACTAAAATATACTAAAAACATACTAAAAACAATGCCAAAAAGCGTATAAATTATCTGCTCATCACTTGTCCTCCATGAGCTCCACATGACCATATGGAAACACCTTGAGTATGGTGAAAGGTCCTGACCATCTAGACTTCAGTTTTCCATGGAAGAACTTGAGTATTGAGTTGTAGAGTAACACTTTCTGTCCTTCAGTGAACTCCCTTCTTGCTATCTTTTGGTCATGCCACCTTTTTGTGTTCTTTTTGTAGATTTTTGCACTCTCATATGCTTGATTCTTAAGCTCCTCCAGCTCATTGAGTTGCATTAAACTCTTTTCTCCAGCAGCTTGCTCATCATAGTTTAACATCTTTAGAGCTAATAAGATATGATCTAAACTTGTCAAAAGCAAAAACTATGGCTAAAAGCTCTTTCTCCGTGGTGGTATAGTTCCTTTGATTATTATTGAGAACCTTGCTAGCATAGTAAACAACATGTACTAGCTTGTCTTTCCTCTGTCCTAGAACAGCACCAACGGCAAAATCAGATGCATCACACATTAGTTCAAAGGGAAGATCCCAGCTTGGTGGTGCTATAATAGGTGCATGATTTCATGTTTCCTTTCCCAAGGTTCCCATGAAACCCAATGGTATTCAATCTCTTTCCCAAGATAATTGAATACTAAGCATTAAGAACGAAATTCCTTCAAGCAAATCAAAGAGAAGATGAAGAGAAGAAGGATTTCACTATCATTCATCCATCAAGTACAACAGAGCTCCCTCTCTCAATGAGAGGGAAGTTAGCTACTCATAGCTCAAAAAGTACTCAAAAGTGAAGTGTAAAAGTGGATCTAAAACTGACTGCTTAACCCCCTTCTTCAGTACTCCTTGGGGGTATTTATACTGTAACAACCCTGATTTTCGAGTATGCGAGATCTTTTTCGAAGGCACGGATTTCGCCAGAAGATCAGTAAAGGGAACACCTCTTCTATATCAACAAGTATCTCAATCCTCATTGTCATTATGTCATCCTTAAGCTAGAACCTTTTCCGAGGCAAGCTCGATAACGCGGTCACGAAGAACCTAGTTTTTGAACCGTATCGGTTGGCAGTTTTGATTCTGATTTTCGTAAATAGTCTCTGTTTGATGAACCGGACTCGATTCATGAGAGGAGAGAGATAATAGTATAATATTATCATTATATTAGTATTAGAAAATGCTTGAATGATATTATAAGGTTACCTGGTCTGTTTTAGTTAAAAACAGGAAATCGGTTTAACTGGTGCAGCTTAGCACTGGCACTCTCTGATGACTTTAGCAATGCTAAGGCCTCATCATACATGTTCTATTCTCATAATAAATATGTTACTAGTGTCATTTATGCTAGTAGCTCAGAAAATAATTTTTAGATATGTTTTTACGATTGTTCCGATACATCTAGTTTTAGTAGTTGTACACCAGAGATATTTTAATATTATTTTAATCTACCTCCAAGCCAACCAATCACAACTCACCCTACACCCCCAAGACCTCCAAGGCTGTCTCATTTCATCATTTTGGCCGAAAATAACAAGAGAGAAAAGAGAGAAACTTTCATGAACACTTAATCTTCAAAGCTTGATTTCTTCTGAACTAAAACTCAAATCAAAACTCCGATTTCACCAAAATGATCCTTTCTTCTTCCTCTACATAACCATGTGACTTATCAAGGCTGGAAATAAGGTGAGATGGTTGTCTCCCTCCCTCTACAATTCGGTTTTCAAGGAAACATGCTTAAACAAGAATTTTCTTGATGTTCTTCCTTAGATCTCTTGCTTAGCTTGACTTGTGGGCCAAAGATCTTTGATTTCCTGAACGTTTAAGGTGAGGATAATTTTCCTAAGATGCTGCTGAAGTTCGTTTAGTTGATGGTTTAAAGTTTTAAAGTTGTTCTTGATGTGTTTTAGGAGGAAAAAGTGCTTTAAGAACACTTCAAAGAGTAACTGGATTTGGAGCAGCAAATCAAGGTAGGGTTT
Organism: Arachis hypogaea; assembly: GCF_003086295.3. Lineage (NCBI taxonomy): Eukaryota > Viridiplantae > Streptophyta > Magnoliopsida > Fabales > Fabaceae > Arachis > Arachis hypogaea. Next base: position 72,978,997 of record NC_092051.1, on the reverse strand, counting down.
GACGAATTTAATCTTGATTGATTATGTTTGAGTTGTGTGATTATGATATGGTTTGGCTGTGCTTCAAATTGATGATTTATATGAGTGATTCTTGTTGAAATTTTGGTGAAAATTTGATGAATTTTGATGATATTCAACTTTGAAATTATGTTCTTTATGGCTACTGGAAAAATGAAACCTAGACCTTAAATTGAAGTTCAATTTTTGTTAAAATCATGTAGAAAATATGGGGTTTTAGTGGCTCGGAATTTATTTTGAATTTTGGTAAAAATCGGTTGCTGAAAAGACTGAAAAACGGGTAAAAACAGAGAAAGAATCTGAAGAATACATGTAGAACACGAAGAACACTTTGAGTGTGATGAAGAACATTGAAGAACACCTTTTAGATCTTAAAAAGGGCAAGGTTGTAATTATTTTGGTGTTTGAGGGGTTATTTGGTAATTTTTGAAAGTTATGGTGGTTAAAGTAGAAATATTAAAAGTTACTGTGGTAAAAAGTGAATTTTGAAAGTGAAAAGGTACAGGCAAGATAATTTTCAAAAATTTAATGATAAAATAATAAATAATAATAAAATATTAAATAATAATATTAATTAAAAATAATATTTTAATAAAAATAATAAAATAATACGGAAAAGACAGTTTTCTGTAAAAGCTTTAGAAAGATAACTTTAAGCGTAGAATCTCATAATTACCATCATAAAACACTTAGTGAGTGGTAAAAAATATTAGTAAGGCTAAGATAAAGGAAACATAAAAAGTTAAAGAAAAGATAAAAACTAAAGAAAAGTCTGTAAAGTTTTAATAACAGAAAATCAGACAGAGATTAGTGAACGAACTAGGGCAACACAGTTAGTCCTTGAATTGCGACTAGGGTTAGGTATTATATGAAAAGTTAGACTGTTTCGGTATAGACTTAATGAACCTATACTTGGGACAGGCTAACTATTCATACCGAAATTTACATAAGCTTTAAATATATACGTTAGGTAGAGAAACCAGAGAAGAGTAAAGAGATACAGAGAAAAAAGTAATCAGAACAGAGTAATAAGACAAAGAGAAAAGAGTAATATAATAAAGAGTTAAGCCTTGTGGCATGATATTCTATTGTATATTTATCTGCTGTTTTTCCGTTGGCCCTAGAGGTCCTGTAAGCCCAAGTTCACTTACAGTAAGTTGTTATTCCTGTAGGCCGAAGTTCACATACAGTGAATATCAATTGTGTAGCTCAGGGTGTTGCTTCTGTAGGCCGAAGTTCACCTACAGAGAGTTGTAATACCTGTAAGCCGAAGTTCACTTACAGGGGCGCTATTTCTGTAAGCCGAAGTTCACTTACAGAGGTGCTATTTCTATAGGCCGAAGTTCACCTACAGAAAGTTGTTGTGCTGTAATTAGACTATTTCTGTAAGCCGAAGTTCACTTACAGAGGTGTTATTTCTGTAGGCCGAAGTTCACCTACAGAAAGTTGTTGTGTTGTGTTTAGACTATTCTTGTAAGCCGAAGTTCACTTACGGGAGTGCTATTTCGGTAGGCCGAAGTTCACCTACAGAAAATAAGCCATATCTAGGACTAGTTCCTAGGTAATGTCGGGCTGTAGGGTGTAAACCGACACGTGAGCTCATGGCCTGCATAGGACAGACATGCATCATACTTAGTTGCGCATTTCCTCTGTTATGATTGTCGTTTGAATGTATGCTTTCTTTGTTTTCATTCTATTCTCTGTGTTTGTGTTTTGTTTTCTTGTATTCTTTTGTTTGTGTTTTACTTTTGATTTTCTCTATTTATCTGTTTCTTCTGTCTACTGCTTCTCGGTATTCTGCTATTTATCTGCTAAACAACATGGAATTAATGAACTTAACTAATAACCCCGGCCCTACTAAGAACTCCCCAGTTCTTACCCCTTCTCTCTCCCTTCCCCCTTCAGATGGAAGCATCAGTTCCCTTCCGTAATTCATTGACGATCGTACACAAAAAAGGATTCCGCTCTAGGTAGTCTTCTGAGTCTAGAGTGAACTCCGTTTCTGTTTATATGTATATACTGTGAGACCAGCCAACGTCTGCACCCCGTTCATATGCGCACTTTAGCCTAAATCCTGTGTACGAGACCCGTGTTGTGTGGCTACTTGATGAGGTACCAGAGAGATGTTATATGGCAATGTCTGATCGTGCAAAGGAGTAGTAAATGATGTTCTACCTTTTGCTGATGTTCCACCTGGCTTGATTTTTGAAGACTTAGAACGTACTTTCCCTCGCTTTAGTAGTTTAGAGGGACTAGGTGAGTATAGAGTCTAGGCTAGCCTGGGTGCCAGCTTAGGGACTTCTTGAACAGGTCAGGGCCTAGGATGTTGTATGTATATATATGTATATAGTTATTATCTAGCTATATCTAGTGGTGTTCTAACTAAAAGTCTATACTTAAATAAAAGTTGGATCATGAATGTTGTTAACTGCTTGTGATGTATTTATGTGTGGTTGTTTATAACCGTTTTATCTGTTATCAGTTGTGAATTGATTATGAACAATTTCGCCTATTAATCCAAATGTTTTCAAAAAAAAAAATACCCCGCAAATTAACTACGTTTTTAACAATGAATCAGGCTCATATGATAAAATAATAGATAATAATTACGAAGACAAATTGGTAGTGCTCAGTTTCTGGTATGATCTAAACATATTGAAAATTGGGTCGTTACATATACTACTCCTAGTAAGATAAAAGAATTACAAAAGTGAAAAAGGAAAATTACATTTTGGAGGGAAAAGAAAACACTCAATAAGCATGACTTCTTAGCTGGCGTGTGGCTGGCGCTTCTCTGGCATGTCACGTGCCCTTCATTTCCAGCTTGGCATGCCACGCCTAATCCTTCAAGTGGCACGCTCGTCCCTCTCTCAACCTTGGCGTGCCACGCCTTCGAACTCAAGTGGCACGCCATAGTGGATTTCTTGTGTTGGCGTGCCACGCCTTCGAGCTCAAGTGGCACGCCCCTTTCCTTTCTCACTTCTCTTTGCCTCTGGAAACTTGTACTAGCATGCCACACCCAAGGTCTGGCATGCCACGCCCTTGCTTTGTGCTTGGCTAGGCTTCTCTGGAAAGTTGAACTAGCGTGGCACGCCCAGGGTCAGGCGTGCCACGCCCCTTTTGTGAGTGAGTGGTTCCTCTGTTTGGCGTGCCACACCACGAACTCAAGTGGCACGCACCAATGCTTTGCTCTGAATGACACTAGCGTGCCATGCCTGGTTGCTCAAGTGGCACGCCTAAATGAAGAATAGTGAATGGCGTGCCACGCCTTTGATACCAAGTGGCACGCCCCATGTAATTGGCCTCCTTCACCTCTCTGGAAACTTAAACCAGCGTGCCATGCCTAGAGGCTGGCGTGCCACGCCCATGATCTTGTCTTGGTTCCAGTGGTTGGCGTGCCACGCCTCAGTCTTCAAGTGGCACGCCATAGTGAAATGCCAAGGTTTGCATGCCACGCCTTCGATACCAAGTGGCACGCCCAGTCCTTGCTTTTGATCCTTTGTGCATTGGCGTGCCACGCTTAGTTGCTCAAGTGGCACGCCCAGTCTTTAATTGCCTTCAACCCCCTTCTCTGGATTATTGTACCAGCGTGCCACGCCATGCTGCTCAAGTGGCACGCCCATGGATTTGTGAACTCTTCAAGCTTGAGGTGCCACCCCTGGGTTCTCAAGTGGCACGCCCAAGTGACTTCTTTGGGCTGGCGTGCCACGACTTCGATACCAAGTGGCACGCCATAGTGAAGGTTCTTCTTGGAATGGTGAGTTGGCGTGCGACGCCCCTTTGCTCAAGTGCCACGCCCAGTCTCTGGCGTGCCACGCCCACATGTATGCTTGGACTTCTTCTCTGGACTTTAGTACTGGTGTGCCACGCCCAGCTCCTGGCGTGCCTGATGAGAGAACTTTTGCGTGGTCTAGAAATTTGCGGATAAATCTTCGTTGCAAGTATAGTTTCTAAACCTTCAAAAGTCCTTTCACACAAACGTTTTGGTTGTCACAAGTAACAAACCCCTTTTTATTATTGATAACCGAGTATTTAAACCTCGGGTCTTCTCAAGGAATTGCAGGGAGGTATGTTCTTATTATTGATTATGAGTTTGTAAATTAGGGGTTTTAGAAATTAGGGAGCAGTATGTTGCATAAGAAGAATAAAATAAATAAATAACTATAAAATAAACTCTTGGCAAGGTATGAAAATAGGAAGTCCTATCCTTGTTATCCTTATCAATTGTAATGAGAATTAGATTTTTCTCCCACTTTGTTGACCTCTAACTATGAAGGTAAGTTAAGTGGATGAATTAATTTTTATTCCTTAGGTCCTAGTCTTTCCTTGGGAAAGGCTAGAGTTATTGGAACTCGAATTAATTCTTGAAGAATTCTAATTTTCAATCAACAATGAGTTTGATAACTCAAGTGTTTACAATGATTCAACCAAAGCCAAAAGGGAAGAAAGTCTACTTGAATGAAAATAACTTGGATAAACACAGAGCATTAATAAATTAAAGAGAGCAATCATAAGTCTGAAATACCTCAAATTATATTAAATAAAATATTCAAATCATAACATGGAAAAGTTCATAAATTAAATTGGGAAAATAAATAAAAATAAAGAACCTGTGATTGAGAGTCGCTCCTAAAACTAAGAGAAATCCTAAATCCTAATCCTAAGAGAGAGGAGAGAACCTCTCTCTCTAAAAACTACATCTAAATCTTAAAATTGTAAATATGAGAGTGTGATTATGAATGGATACATACCTCCAGTTTACAGCCTCTAATCTGTGTTTTCTGGGCCGAGAACTGGGTCAGAAACAACCCAGAATTCGCTGGTTGCGAATTCAACATGCTGAATTTTCGTCACTGCGACGCGTCCGCATGGAGCACGCGGTCGCGTCGCCTAGCGGTCGGGCAATTATGGGATATTATATATCAAATCGAAGCCCCGGACGTTAACTTTCCAACGCAACTGGAACTGCGTCGTTTGGACCGCTGTAGCTCAAGTTATGACTGTTTGAATGCAAAGAGGTCAGGCTGACAGCTTTGCAGTTTCTTCAACGTCTTGTACTCCTTCCACTTTTGCATGCTTCTTTTCCATCCTCCAAGCCATTCTTGCCCTATAATCTCTGAAAGAACTTAACACACATATCAAGTCATCTAATGGTAATAAGAGAGGATTAATAATAAGCAAATATAAGATCAAAGAAGCATGTTTTCAATCATAGCACAAAATCAGGAAGGAGTTGTAAAACCATGCAAATAGTATGAATAAGTGGGTAAAGAGTTAATAAAATCCACTCAATTGAGCACAAGATAAACCATAAAATAGTGGTTTATCAACCTCCCCACACTTAAACAATAGCATGTCCTCATGCTAAGCTCAAGAGAAACTATAAAGGTGAAGGAAAATGGTAGAATGTATGAAATGCAACTATATGCAGAATGTTTCTACCTACTTGGTTAAAAGTAAAATAAGTTCTCCAAGACAAATATAAATCAGATTCCACTAATTCAAATCATACAAAGTAAAGTACAAGTAAACTTGCAAGAAGAAAATAGCTCATGAAAGCAGGGAACAAGGAATTGAGCATCGAACCCTCACTGGTAGTGTATACACTCTAATCACTCAAGTGTTTTAGGTTCGATTCTCTCAATTCTCTACTAACCTTGCTTTCTAAGGCTTGCTCTTCTTCTACCAATCAACATAAATTTAATGCACAGATACACATATCAAGAGGTCTTTTAAGGGTTGTAATGGGGTTAGGGTCAAGGTAGGATTGTATTTGGCCAAGTGGACTAAAATCTGAATCCTTAATTAACTCAAACTTTTCACCTAACTTTAGACAATCCATGTAATCATAATACCACATCTAACTATCCATTAACCTTGTTTTCCACATTTTCATGCATTCTAATTTCAAGTACAGTAGATATGCATTGCTTTCACCATTTACTTTGGGGTATTTTGTCCCTTTTTACTTATTTTCTCTTTTTCTTTCTTTTTCTCTCTCTTTATATATATATATATATATATATATATATATATATATATATTTTTTTTTTCTTTTTCTTTTTCTTTTGTTTTTCTCAATGCATATGATTAAATTATTGAATGCATGAACATGTCCTAAACATTTCTTTCACATTTTCATAAAGATATATAACACCTAATTCTCAAACCAAATGTTTCGAAACCCACTTTTCCCACACTTAAATCATAAGCACCCTCACTAGTCTAAGCTAACCAAGGATTCAAATTAAGGACATTATTGTTTTCCGCTTAGAGTTAGTGATGAGCTAAAATAAAAAATAAAAGGGGTAAAATAGGCTCAAATTGGTTTGAAAAGGATAATGAAAGGTAAGGCCATATGGGTATGTAAGCTCAGTGAAACAAAGGCCTCAATCATGTAAGTGTATGCATACATCAAATAATGGAAATATAGAATTAAGCAAGACAAAGATCACAATTTTAGAGAGAAAAATACACACTAAAACAGAATATTGGTTGATAAAATGCAACCAATTCAAATAGGTTCAAAAATCTCACAGGTTTTGTGTGTTCGAGCTCTAAACCATGTTCCAGTATAATATTTCTTCAAACAAGTGTAACATTAAATTTTATTCAAATTAGTGAAATGCTCTAAAAGATTTCTTGAAAAAGAAAATATTACTTCAACCAAGTGGTAAAATATGCACAAAATTAAACAAATATGAAATCAAACATGAAAATGCAACAATGAACAAACAAATAAAATAAAAGTTTTGGTGTTGAGTCAGGAAATAACTAACCCATGGAGATTGGTATCGACCTCCCCACACTTAAAGATTGTACCGTCCTCGGTGCATGCTGAGATGTGCAGGTGGACGGGTTGCTCCAACTGATGCTTTTCTTCAAGATTTTGCAGATGGACTTGTCTGTCTCCCCATGCAAACGTCTTCCGGTTTCCTTCCGGGTGGCCATCCTGAAAGAAGAAGGAAAAGAAAAATTAACCCAAAAATAAAGATAGAAAATAAATAAAATATGGGTGTTAATGCCAGATAATAAGGGTCTCAATTACATGGTAGCTACAACATGCAACTGAGAAAACAATAGAAGCCATGGCATGCCAGTGGTACAAAATGTACAACAATGGGAAAGAGAGTGGGGAAGGAGAGATAATATAAATTCATGTCAATGCAAAAGTAATACAGATATAAAAAATTGGCATTGATTTAAATAATATTACTCAATCAGAATTAAACAAGTCATTAAGCACCAAGAAAATATCAGAAAAGATGTAATAGTTGAATAAGAACATTTGAACACCAATGGTAAAATAATAAATTTAGAAAAAAAAATATGTAATGAATGAAAATATGCAATTAAATTAAATAAAATAGAATGAAGGTGAAAAGGAATGAGAAGTGAAAGAAATAAAGTAAGAAAGAAAGCGAAAAGAATAAGAAAAGATAGAAAATTAGAATTAGAGAAGAGAAGATAAGAAAATTGGCACTAATTTGGATAGGTTGTGCGACGCTGGCGACGCGGACGCGTGGGTGACGCGGTCGCGTGGTGCGCAATAAGTTCAGGTGACGCGGACGCGTGGGTCACGCGATCGCGTGGCCTGATTTGTGCGATTGGCGCGAGGCAGCCTCGCGTTCGCACAACTCTCTGTTCAGTTTGCTTATTGCCAAAATTTGGGGTGACGCGATCGCGTGGTTGACGCGATCGCGTGGATGGCCTTATTTCCAATATGACGCAGACGCGTGGGAGGACTTGGGCTTCTAGCACGAGTCCAGCCCTACTCCAGCACAACTTTCGGCCATACACCCTTTTGACGTCGATTTCAGGTCACACGGCCGCGTGGGTGACGCGGTCGCATAGGAGGCCAATGTTCCCACCTGACGCGGACGTGTCAGTTACGCGGTCGCATGGGGTCAAATTATGCTAAAGGCGTGCCTCCAGCCACGCTATCGTGTGACTTTCTGTTCGTCTTCTTTTCTTCTCATTGCACTGGTGACACGGACACGACAGCGACACTGCCGCGTCGCGTGTGTGTTTTTTTTTTATCTGAAAAAAATGCAGAATGCAGTGTTAATATGAATGTGATGCAAAGCTCCAGGTTCAATATAATAAAATAAAATAAAACTCGAAAACAAATAAACTAAATAAAAAATAAAAAAGGAACGATTATACCATGGTGGGTTGTCTCCCACCTAGCACTTTTAGTTAAAGTCCTTAAGTTGGACATTTGGTGAGCTCCCTGTTATGATGGCTTGTGCTTGAACTCATCCAGGAATCTCCACCAATGTTTGTGATTCCAATGGCCTCTGGGATCCCAAACTAGGCGCAGAAAGCCTTCGAGTAAGTTAAAGCAAGTGACAAGGCCCCAAGAGTGTTGATTTCTAGATTGAATTCCGGGGTCCCAGACCTTGCCTTTGCACCCATCGTCTTGTTGATCATCATTTTTCCACTTGGGTGGTGAACAGTCAGAATTCTCACTGAGTCATCCAAACAGCTTCCTAGACCCATTCAGTTGAGCTTTATACCAACCTTTGCGTTTAAACTTAAAGCTTTCAACCATAATGAACTTTGCAGGACAGTTCTTACCACTGACCCTCTTTCTCTTACTCTTAATGCCACAAAGAGCTCTAAGTTGACCATCCGTCTCCAGTAGCCCATATTCAAGTGGAATTAGAAAGCTAAGGGATATGAATTTTACCCACTTGAATGTTGTGAAGGATGATGGCAACTTTTTTGAGATAGGTTTTAGTGGCCTCTGAGGCTTTTATAACCTTGTGGATGATATCGCGCTTTTGTGCTTGACTTGGTATCTCTTTTGGATTGCTTTGTACTTTGTATCTTGAATCCTTTGTGGTTGTGACTAGGTAGGTCTAACTTGATTTTTGGTTCGTTCTTGCTCCGGCTTGTATTTCTGACGATTTGTAACCGATTTCTTCAAGTTAGTCCTCCGAGTTGTTTTCGCAGTCCTTTTCTAAGTTATTTTTGTAATCCCTTTCCTGGATCTTTGTCAGGTCTCTTTCAGGGATTGCTTCGATAACTTTCCAGTTGTAGGAGTCCGACTTGGTCATATCGGTCTCCTTTAAGTTATTTTTGTAATCCTCTTTCTTGGATCTTTGTCCGATCTCTTTCAGGGATTACTTTTATAACTTTTTAGTTGTAGGAGTCCGACTTGGTTATATCGGTCTCCTTTAAGTTATTTGTAGTCCTCTTTCTTGGATCTTTGTCAGATCTCTTTCAAGGACTATGTTAATAACTTTTAAGTAGTAGGAGTCCGACTTGGTTATATCGGTCTCCTTTAAGTTATTTGTAGTCCTCTTTCTTGGATCTTTGTCAGATCTCTTTCAGGGACTACATTGATAACTTTTAAGTAGTAGGAGTCTGACTTGGTTATATCGGTCTCCTTTAAGTTATTTGTAGTCCTCTTTCTTGGATCTTTGTCAGATCTCTTTCAGGGACTACATTGATAACTTTTAAGTTGTAGGAGTCCGACTTGGTTATATCGGTCTCCTTTAAGTTATTTGTAGTCCTCTTTCTTGGATCTTTGTCAGATCTCTTTCAGGGACTACGTTGATAACTTTTAAGTAGTAGGAGTCCGACTTGGTTATATCGGTCTCCTTTAAGTTATTTGTAGTCCTCTTTCTTGGATCTTTGTCAGATCTCTTTCAGGGACTATGTTGATAACTTTTAATTTTGGGCTGACTTTGTCATGTCGAGCCCTTCTAAGTTAAAGTAATCCTCTTTAATAGGGTTGGCTAGACCTCTTTCCAGGGTTTACTTATAACTTGGGTTGACTTGGTCCGACTTCTCAATGTCGGCCAGTCTTTAAGTTATTATTTTAGCATTCCGTAAGACCTCGTCAGGTTCTTTTTTGGATCACTTTCGATAACTTCTTACATTATTCTGTGTTCATCTTTGCCGATCTATAGAAAGTGGTTGTCATTTCTGGATCATCCTTTGGGTGAATCGCGTTTTCACCTTTATCGGACAGTTGTCTTTATCGTGATCGTGCAGTGAAATTATTTTTCACTTTCTGCCGATCTGTTGCTTTATAATCGGACGATGAATACTTCAGATTAATGCGTCTTGAAATCTTTGTAGAATATCTAAAATATATTTTATTTAAAGGAAGAGTGCAAGTATATACATATGAGATTGTCTGAGTCTCAACTTGGTGCCTCATTAAAAAACCTTTTCAGGAAAAAGAGTGCATCCAATGATGAGATCTTTTATCTTTTCTAACTGTAGTACCTTCTGAGGTTGCAGGCATGCCATGACCTAGGAAGCTCTCGTCCATCGAGTTCAGACAGTCTGTAGTAGCCCTTTCCAAGTACTTCTACAATTCGGTAAGGCCCTTTCCAGTTCGCTGCCAGCTTTCCCTCTCCTGGTCGAGTTGTTCCGATATCATTTCGGATTAGTATGAGATCATTTTCTGTGAAATTTCTCGACACTACCTTTTGATTATATCTGGAAGCCATTCGGCGTTTAAGAGCTTCTTCCCTGATTCGAGCTCTTTCTTGGATTTTGGGTAGCAAGTCGAGCTCTTCTCTCTGAAGTTGGAAGTTTGCGTCCTCATTATAGTGAACTACTCTGGGCGACCCTTCCTCAATCTCTATTGGAATCATCTCCTCCGTTCCGTATGCTAATCGGAAGAGGGATTCCTTCGTGGTGGAATGTGGCGTTGTTCGATATGCCCACAGGACCTGTGGGAGCTCTTCTGCCCAGGCTCCCTTTGCATCTTGTAATCTCCGTTTTAATCCAGCCAATATGACTTTATTGGCAGCTTCGGCCTGCCCATTGGCTTGTGGATGATCGACGGAGGTGTACTGGTGCTTTATACTCAAGTCGGCTACTAGTTTTCCGAAGCCTGCATCTGTGAATTGGGTGCCATTGTCTGTGGTTATTGAATATGGAACCCCGAACCTTGTGACAATGTTTCGATATAAGAACTTCCGGCTTCTTTGAGCGGTGGCATTGGCTAGGGGCTCTGCCTCGATCCACTTTGTAAAGTAATCTACTCCCACTATGAGAAATTTAACTTGTCCTGATCCTTGTGGGAAGGGGCCGAGAAGATCGAGTCCCCATTTTGCAAACGGCCAAGGCGAAGTCATGCTGATGAGCTCTTCTGGTGGGGCGATGTGAAAGTTGGCATGTTTTTGACATGGTGGACATGTCTTTACAAATTCTGTGGCTTCTTTCTGTAGAGTTGGCCAATAAAATCCTGCCCGAAGTACTTTTTTGGCCAGAGCTCGTGCTCCGAGATGATTGCCACAGATGCCGCCGTGTATTTCTTCTAGCACTTCCCTTGTGTTGGAGGTCGGCACGCATTTTAGTAAAGGTATTGAGATTCCTCTTTTGTACAGGATGTTGTTTATGATGGTGTAGTACTGTGCCTCCCTTGTTAACTTCTTTGCCTCCTTTTCTTCTGCGGGGAGTGTTCCTTCTTTGAGGTATTTGATTATGGGGGTCATCCATCCTTGGTCCTGACTTGTTATGGCCAGGACTTTTTCCTCTTCCGAGATTGACGGGTTTTGCAATATTTCCTGGATGAGGCTTCTATTGTTGCCCCCTGGTTTGGTGCTGGCTAGTTTTGAGAGTGCATCAGCTCGGGCATTTTGTTCGCAGGGTATGTGGCAGATCTTATATTCCCCGATTTGTCCGAGTAGTTCCTTGGTTTTATCCAAATATTTTTTTATGGTGGGGTCTTTGGCTTGGTAGCTCCCTGTTATTTGTGATGTGACCACTTGTGAATCGCTGTAAATGTTGAGTTTTTGAGCTCCGACCTCTTTAGCCAGCTTCAAACCAGCTAATAATGCTTCATATTCCGCTTGGTTATTGGAGGCCGGGAACCCGAACTTAAGGGAGAGCTCAACTTGGGTTCCTTGGTTGCTTTCTATTATCACGCCTGTGCCGCTTCCAGTTTAATTTGAGGAACCGTCTACGTAGAGATCCCATTTTGTGGGAGTTTCCAGGGTATCTGTGAATTCTGCGATGAAGTCGGTCAGATACTATGACTTGATGGCCGTCCGAGCTTCGTATTGGAGGTCGAATTCTGACAACTCGACTGCCCATTGTAGAATTCTGCCTGCTAAATCTGTTTTCTGCAATATTCCTTTTATGGGCTGGTTAGTTCTAACCTTAATGGTGTGAGCCTGGAAGTACGGGCGGAGTCGTCGAGATGTTCGGATGAGAGTATAGGCAAATTTTTCTATTTTCTGGTAGTTCAGCTCGGATCCATGTAGTGCTTTACTAATGAAGTAGACGGGTTGTTGCCCATTTTCGTCTTCTCTGACTAGTACTAAAGCTATCGCCCGGCTTCCTACTGCGATATATAATATGAGTGGTTCTCCTTCTCGTGGTTGAGATAGGATAGGTGGCCGTCCTAAGAACTCTTTGAAGTCTCGGAAAGCTTGCTCACATTCTGTCGTCCATTCGAACTGTTTTCCCTTTCTTAAAGTAGCATAGAAAGGGAGAGATCTTATCGCAGCTCCTACTAAGAATTGGGATAGGGCGGCCAGTCTCCCGTTGAGTTGTTGTACTTCTTTGACACAGGTTGGGCTTTTCATGTTGAGTATAGCTTGACATTTGTCTGGATTTGCTTCAATTCCCCTTTGTGTGAGCATGAAGCCTAAGAATTTGCCTGCTTCAACTGCGAAGGTGCATTTCGCGAGGTTGAGTCGCATGTTATGCTTCCTTATAGTGTCAAACACTTGAGCCAGGTCAGATAATAGTGTATCTTCGCTTTGTGTTTTTATCAACATGTCGTCCACATGACTTCCATGATTTTTCCGATGTGATCCGAGAAGACTTTATTCATTAGCCTTTGATAGGTAGCTCCCGCGTTCTTGAGACCGAAAGGCATCACGATGTAGCAGTAGTTCGCCTTTGGTGTAAAGAACGAGGTCTTTTCTTGATCTGGTGGATACATGGGAATTTGGTTGTATCCCGAATAGGCGTCCATAAACGAGAGGTATCTATATCCAGAGGAAGCGTCTACCAGAACGTCAATACTTGGTAGTGGGTATGGATCTTTTGGGCAGGCTTTGTTGAGATTGGTGTAACCGGTACACATGCGCCACTTCCCGTTTGATTTTTTCACCAAGACGACATTGGCTAGCCATAGTGGGTACTTGACTTCTCTTATGAATCCTGCCTCCAGTAACGTTTGTACTTGTTCTTCCACAGCTTGGGATCGTTCTGGTCTGAGTTTTCTTCGCTTCTGCTGCACCGGCCGAGATCCTGGATAGACCGCCAACTTGTGGCACATTAGCTTAGGGTCTATGCCTGGCATGTCTACGGCTTTCCATGCGAAGAGATCGACATTATCTCGTAAGAATTGTATCAGTAATTCTTTTGAATCTCCTCTTAGGACCGTGCCGATATTAGTCGTTTTGTCTGAGGTGTCTCCAATCTGAACCTTCTCTACCTCACCTTCTGGGTGTGGACGGAGTTCTTCTCGACGCTGAGCTCCGCCAAGCTCAATTGTATGAAACTCTTCTCCTTTGCCTTTGAGGTTTAAGCTCTCGTTGTAACAGCGACGTGCCATCTTTTGATCTGCTTTTATCGTGGCTATCCCTTCTGTAGTTGAGATTTCATGCATAGATGCGGAGTTGAGACTATTGTGCCGAGTTGATTGAGTGTTGTCCAACCTATGAGAGCATTATAGGCTGAACTTACGTCGACCACAATGTAGTCTATTTTGAGGGTCCTAGTTTGGTTTCCTTTTTCAAAAGTAGTGTGTAGCGATACGTATCCCAATGGTTGTATCGGAGTGTCTCCTAGTCCAAACAGATTGTTCAGGTATGCTTTAAGTTCCTTTTCGTCTAAACCGAGCTTGTCGAAAGCCGTTTTGAATAAGATGTCAGCAGAACTCCCTTGGTCTACTAGTGTGCGGTGTAGATTGGTGTTTGCCAGTATAACAGTGATGACCATGGGATCGTCATGCCCCGAGATAATGCCGGATGCGTCCTCTTTAGTAAATGTTATTGCCGGGAGGTCGGGTGCTTCCTCCTTTCCCTCAACATGATATACTTCTTTGAGATATCTTTTTCGGGACGATTTGGAGATCCCACCTCCTGCGAATCCGCCGTGTATCATGTGCACGTGTCTTTCTGGTGTCCGAGGTGACCGTTCAGCTCGTCCATCATCTTTGTCTCTCCGTCTTTTTCTTTGGTCATCATCCCGGGTGGCCAGAAATTGATCTAATTTTCCTTCTCTTACCAATTATTCTATGATATTTTTCAAGTCAAAGCATTCGTTGGTAGAGTGCCCTCGAATTCGATGGTATTCGCAATATTCCTTTCGATTTCCTCCTCCCCTTTTGCCTTTGAGTGGTCGTGCTGGGGGGTTTTTTCTGTATGGCAGAGTTCTTTGTACACGTCGACCAGGGATGCTTTGAGAGGAGTGTAGTTGTGGTATTTTTTTATTTTCTCACCCTGTCGATCTTCTTTCCTTTTGGAGTCCTTGTCTTTGTCTCGGTAGGAGGTTCCAAATTTTGAGGTTTCTCCTAGCCGAGCGTTCTCTTCCATGTTGATATATTTTTCTGCTCGCTCCTGTACTTCGTCTAAGGAGGTGGGATACTTTTTTAATATAGATTGGCTGAAAGGTCCCTCTCGTAAGCCATTAATGATGGCAGCCTCTGTTGGTAAACTTTGTATGTCCATGCATGTTTTGTTGAATCTTTCCATGTAGTTGCGGAGGCTCTCCCGATCTCCTTGCTTGATCCCTAGTAAGCTAGGTGCGTGCTTGGCCTTATCTTTCTAGATGGAGAATCTGGCTAGGAACTTTTTGGCCAGGTCGTCGAAGTTTGAGATGGACTTCGGAGGTAAGTTGTCAAACCATCTGATCGCCGTTTTCGTAAGAGTTGTCGGAAAAGCTTTGCAGCGAACGGCATCTGAGGCGTCGGTAAGGTACATTCTGCTTCTAAAGTTGCTGAGATGATGGTTGGGATCTGTAGTGCCCTCATACAAAACCATATCCGGGAGCTTAAAATCCTTTGGGATTTTGGTCTTCATGATTTCCCTGGTGAATGGATCCTGTTCTTTGCGTGAATTTTCCTCAGGAGTGGTTCGAGGAGCTTTTGATTTGAGGTCGGCCTCTAACTGCTGTAGTTTTTCTTCTAGTTGTCGACATCGCCGTACCTCTCTTTGTAGATTCTTTCCGATCTCTCGTTGTTGCTGGGTTTCTTTCTCAAGTTGCTTTAAGCGATCTTGAAGTGCTTCCATGGCTCCTGGATTTGATGAGTTTTTGTTCCCGTTGGATTCCGGAGTATCCTTTAGCGTAGTGTCCGCGTTCTAGTGCGGTGTTCTGTTCTCCAGATCCGAGTCGTGGTCATTGTTATGGCCGTCTGCCATGGTTTTGGGATGACTTTCAGGTTCCCCGGCAACGGCGCCAATGTTCCGAGGGTTACCTGAAACTGGAGGTCGATCTCGGATGAGATCTTCGGTACTGGTCGGAGATGATGTGTCCGGCTGGCTGGTGGCGGCCGGAGCTGTTATGTCCGACTTGTTGGACTTGCTGCATTGCTGATCCTTGGCCACCGGAGGGTGGGGGGTACCTACAAGAGACTCCGATGCTTAAGTTAGCACGGGTATTAAGCAGGTTTTATGTAGAATCAGAGTATGAGTTATACCTGGGTGCTCCAGTGTATTTATAGTAGTGTGGGCTGACCTTTCTGATAAGTTAGTTATCTTATCTTATCTTATTCTATTTTGGATGAAGTCAGCTTATCTTCAAGGGAACCGCCTTTATCTCTATAGGCTGGGATTGCCTTCGGATTTGGGTCGTGTTCCTCTATTTGGGCCCTTTATTGGGCTTTCCTGTCGATATGGCCGAGTTCTTTGTAATGAAGTCGGTCCGCTTGACCTTAACAGGTCGGTCGCTGCATCGTCGACCATCCCAGGTTGGATAGCTCGACCCAGGGTATGAACAAAAACAAATATGGAGAATACATGATGAAAACTAGAAGAGCCAAGAAAGTAAAATACAGGAAGTAGTTCTATGCTATTTTCCAACTCCCAGCAACTCTTGATGACAAGTCATCTTAGCCTAGTTTCACTAGCCTTTTTCTTTTGTTTTCGATTGATTTATGCACTTTCTTGAGCCATAAGCAAGCCAATTGGGTAGATTTCTATGTTTCCTTTGATTCAATCAACCATGTATGAATTAATGCAATTTCATGAGATTTTATGCTATAATTGTCATATATTATGAAAGAATAACAAACTCATGATTTTAAGCAAAGCTTTGATGTGTTTGGTTGATTGATGATAGGTGAAAAGAGTTTTGAAGAAGGTTGAAGAAAGAAGGAATGGCCAGGAGCAAGAGAGAACAAAAAGCTTGAGCAAAAGTTTGCCTCAAACTTTAGCTCAAACTTTCAAAAGAGTTGAAAACACTCCAGAGGAAAAAAGCTTGAGCAAAAGTTTGACCTCAAACTTTAGCTCAAACTTTTGGGAGAAAAGCTTGAGCCAACGTTTGCCTCAAACTTTTTGGCAAACGTTGGCATCACAAAATCAATACCCTGGAGGAAAAAGCTTGCGCCAACGTTTGAGGTCAAACTTTTGCTCAAACGTTGGCGCCACACTTGCACACCATGGAGGAAAAAGCTTGCGCCAACGTTTGAGGTCAAACTTTTGCTCAAACGTTGGTGCCACTCTTGCACACCCTGGAGAAAAAAGCTTGCGCCAACGTTTGAGGTCAAACTTTTGCTCAAACATTGGCGCAACACACATTTACAAGGGGGCCAACGTTTGAGCAAAAGTTTGACCCCAAACTTTGGCTCAAACGTTGGTAGCAGCAAGAATGGGGCAGCTGGTATAAAAAGTTTGAGTAAAAGTTTGCCTCAAACTTTTACTCAAACTTTTACTCAAGCTTTTATGATTCACAACCCGGTTCACATTGGTTCTCTCTCCAACTCCTAGAGCAATCAACCAAGGCCTCTATCAACCCAATTCCATCAAGAACAAAGGCCCAATTCAAGGCTTGAAGACCATTTGAAGAAAGTGTATAAATAGATTAGGATTTAAGTTTTTGGGGAGCTTCCTTTTAGAATTTTCGTAACACTTATAGTAGGGAACTTACTTTACATTTTTGAATTGTTTTCTTTAGAATTCTAGAGAATTGGGGAGGAGAATTGATCTCTCTTCTTCCTAGTTCTTGTTGAGCACTCTTTACTTTTCTTGCTTGGGATCTTAGGTGGAGAATTGAAGAACTTCTGTTTCAATCTCACCTTTGGATCTTGTTTAATTTTCTGCATAATTGAATTTCCTTTTCACTTAATTGCTTCTTCTTCTATTCTCTCTGTAATTTACATTTCCCTTGCAATTGTTCTTGCTGGATCTAGGAAGGCAGTGAGATCTAGACTTGGTTATCTAGTCTCTTGGGTCCTGAGATCTACAGCTTTAAATTTTAATTTCCCTGTTTCGTTGCTACACCAAGCTGATTTCCATTTTTGTCAAGATCCGGTTCAATTGAATCCATCTTCTACATTCCTGTTTGTTGCAATTTATTGTTCCTTGTTTAATTTCTGCAAATTCACTTCCCAATTCCCTTTACCATTCAAGCCATTTACATTTCTTGCACTTTAAGATTCTGCAATTTACATTTCTTGCAATCTAAGTTTCTGCAATTTACATTACTTGTTCTTTAAGATTCAGCTTATTTACTTTCTTTGATCTTTAATTTTCTGCAATCTACCCTTCTCCCTTTTAATTTCATGCAATTTAGCTTCTGTCGAATACAAACCACTCAAAGCAATTCTTGATTCGCTTGACTAAATCAACCACTAAACTAAAATTGCTCAATCCTTCAATCCTTGTGGGATCGACCTCACTCCCGTGAGTTTTATTACTTGATACGACCCGGTGCACTTGCCGGTTAGTTTTGTGTGTTTGGAATTCGTTTTTCGTTTTCCGAAATTACGCATCAAGTTTTTGGCGCCGTTGCCGGGGATTGAAACAGATTGACAATGATTACGTGAAGTGGAGATCTAGATCAAGCACTTTTTCTTTTCTGTTTCTCTAATTTTTGACTAACACGCTAACTATTTGAAATTTTGCTTAAACTAAACTTCATTCTAGCAATAGATTGAAGAGTTACTGGTGGTGTTTCTTTTGTTGTGTTTGTATGTCAGGTACAGGGAGATCCATTCCTGTTTTATCTGAAACTGACCAGAGAACTCTTAGAAGGTTAAGAAGAGCTGAAAGAGGGAAAAATATTGTTGGAGAGGAAGAATTTGAGGAAGAATATCACGAGATGGAAGGAGATCCATCTAATCCAGGAGGAGGGGTTGACAATAACCCACAGCAGAGGAGAGTCTTGGCCTCCTATACCTTTGCAAATGCTAGACATTGTGGAAGTAGCATTCTCACCCCTAATGTCAATGCAAATAACTTTGAACTGAAGCCACAACTCATTACATTGGTCCAAAACAACTGCTCGTTTGGGGGAGGACCATTGGAGGATCCAAATCAACATCTATCTACCTTCTTAAGAATTTGTGACACTGTCAAGTCCAATGGTGTGAATCCTGAAACTTACAAGCTTCTGCTGTTCCCGTTCTCATTAAGGGACAAGGCCGCACAATGGCTTGAAACTTTTCCCCAAGGAAGCATCACTAGTTGGGATGACTTGGTGACTAAATTTCTAGCCAAATTCTATCCACCTCAAAGAGTCATCAGGCTGAAGACTGAGGTGCAAACATTCACACAATTGGATGCTGAAAATCTGTATGAAGCATGGGAGAGATACAAGGCTCTGCTGAGGAAATGTCCACCAGAAATGTTCACTGAGTGGGACAAGCTACAGAACTTCTATGAAGGACTCACTCTAAAGGCTCAAGAATCACTTGACCACTCAGCTGGAGGATCATTGCAACTGATGAAAACAACAGAAGAAGCTCAAAATCTTATTGACATGGTGGCCAACAATCAATATTTCTTTGCTCATCAAAGAAATCGCCAACCATCACAAAGGAGAGGAGTAATGGAGCTAGAAGGAGTGGACTCAATCTTGGCTCAAAACAAGATGATGCAGCAGCAAATTCAACAACAATTTGAGCAAATGGCCAAGAGGATTGATAGCCTCCAAGTTGCAGCAGTTAACACAAGCCAACCATCATCCACATGGGGGCAAAATGAAGAAACTCAAGAGGAGCAGCAGCAAGAACAAGTCCAATACATGCACAACCAAAATTCTGGACAGAATGAAGTGTATGGTGACACATACAATCCATCCTGGAATAACCACCCAAATCTCAGATGGGGAGATAATCACAACCAGAACCAACAACCATAGCAGAGGAACTCAAACCAAAACACTTCAAGAAACAACCAAAACCACAACCAGCAGCAAACTAACCAAAACCCCTACAGAAAGCCTCAAAACAACTACCCCAACCCCAACCAATACCAATCTAATAACCAATCCACCAACCAAAATACCCACCATCCACCATCCACATCTCACAACCCACCACAAGCATCACCTGAATCTCAAAGACTCACCAACTTGGAAACCTTGATAGACAAAATGTGGAAACAACAAGAAATGACAACCAAGAACCATGAAGCCTCCATGAAGAGCCTAGAGAGGCAAATTAGGCAAATCTCCAAACAGATTTCTGTTGAGAGACCTTCAAGCTCACTGCCGAGTGACACAATCCCAAATCCTAAGGAAGAATGCAAGGCAATACAATTAAGGAGTGGGAGAACATTGATGAGCAATAATGACACTACAAAGAAGCAAGTAGAGAGCAGCAAAAGACCAATAGAAGATGAAAAGCAAACAAAGGCAGATGAAGCCAAGGATCAAGTTGTGATGCCAAACAAGAGCACTGAGAAACTCAAAGAGAAGAACAACCAACCACACAATTCAAAGGAAGTGATTCAGGGACAGCAGCAAGTAGAAAAGAGCATCACTCCTCCACTGCCATATCCCCAAAGGTTCAGCAAAGAGACTAAGGACCAACATTTTCATAAGTTCCTTGAGACTTTCAAAAAGCTGGAAATCAATATTCCCTTGGCTGAAGCACTTGAGCAAATGCCTCTGTATGCCAAGTTTTTGAAGGAGCTTATCAACAAGAAAAGAAGTTGGAATGAGAAAGAGACCATACTGCTTACTGAGGAATGCAGGGCTTTGATTCAAAAAGGGCTTCCTCCTAAGCTTGAAGACCCAGGGAGCTTCTTGCTGCCTTGCACCGTTGGGAAATTAACCATCACTAAGGCAATGTGCGATCTTGGAGCAAGTATTAACTTAATTCCCTCCTCTTTGGTGAAAAAACTACACATAGAGGAAGTTAAACCGGTACAGATGTCTCTAGAGCTGGTAGATAAGTCAATGGTATACCCCAGGGGTGTAATTGAAAACCTTCTAGTCAAGGTGGACAAATTCATATACCCTGTAGATTTTGTGGTTCTAGATTCAAATGAGGATGAAAGTGACTCCATCATACTTGGGAGACCATTCTTGGCCACTACCAGGGCTATCATAGACGTAGAGCAAGAAGAATTAACTCTCAGAATGCATGATAAGAGTGTCACTCTGAAAGTATTACCAGAAGCGCAGTTCGGTGATGAGAAGAAAGACTATATGGAACTCAACAAGGAAGAATCACAGTTAAAGGAAGAAAGCAACAAGGTGATTCACAGCAACATCCCAAGGCAAAAGATTGTGCAGAAGGATGAAGAAGTTCAAGAGGATACTGGAATATTAGCCACTAAGAAGAGAGATCTCCAAAGTAAGTCTACGGCCAGAAAAGGAAGATCAACAAAAGAAAGGAAGAAACACAGAAACAAAACAAAAAGAGGTTGAAAGAACAGAAAGATTCCAACAGAAGGGCTTTCCAAAGGTGATAAAGTGCAATTGATTTATCAACAACTAGGAGCAAGCCAACAGACTGATGATTACTACACTGTCAGCAATATACTCTCATTAGAGCATGCTGAAATTGAACACCAAGGAACAAAGAGGAGGATCACAGTCAGGGGAGACAAGTTGAGGCACTACAATCATCAACCACCATAAAAGAAAGCCCCAGTGTCAAGCTAGTGATAATAAAAGAGTGCTCCATGGGAGGCAACCCATGATTTAAGATTTATGTCATTTTAAATTCAATAAGCTATGATCACCTGAGCATGAATTTTTTTCTTTTCATGGACGTACTTAATGAATGCATGCAATTTTTTTTTAAACATATGCTAAGACTTCTAGAGTTTGGTGTACCTTCAAGCACACCAAACCAGTGTTACAAACATTTTCATACTATATGCCTAGCATATGACCAAACACTAAGTTTGGTGTTTTTCTTCTCATGAAAATTAAAAATCATGCATCAATGGTCATACATTGTCTCTTTCGGAAACTTTTCAATTAAAAAGAAATCATATTCTGTGATGAAGGCATCAATTGTGATTAACTACTAGCATCTCACATTTACCCCTTAAGCAAGAGACAAGTTTGGTGTTCATCAAACCTTGATGCACTGATTAAGGGACACAATTGATCCTTCATGAAAAAAAAAAGAGAAAAAGGAAAATTATGATGAAAACATTTCTTATAAACATTTAACCAAAAGTGACATTGGGATTTCAAGAACACTAGTTGGAGGAAGAAACATTTTTAAACTATATGACCAAACATTAAGTTTGGTGTCCCCCAAGAAAAGTCACGGTCACAATGGATATAAGGAATGAGAGTTCATATAGTTATGAATAAAGGAAGCATTCTTGCCACGGTTTGATAATGTTGATCCTTGATGTCTTGTTGTGATGACTAGGTGGTCAAAGAACACTCAATGAAAGAGACAAGACAAAGGGAGAGCATAGCATGAGGACAAAATCCCTTCACATGTCTCAAAAAGTGAATCTGCCACTCCTTGGAATGATCACGGTATAGACCATTGAAGAAGCAAGTTTTGTCTTCATTCACCCTCACATGCACACCTTTGATTCACATAGTGTCCAATTGCATCCCAGCCTTCCATTATTCATTTAAGTAACACACCACCTTCAAGCCATGCACATAATCGAATAGTTGCGTACCTCTGCACTCCAACCATTCAAACTCCATTCCCATCATCATTCTTCATCATATAAGCTCAGCCTCAATCACTTTTCTTGTCAAAATCTCCAACTTTCTTCACACTCCCTTTAACCCCAAAGAGATCAAACAACCAAGTGATCATGGCCTCTTCCTCAAGAACCAAACGAAGGAAAGGGAAAGATCCCATGATGGAGGAGAGTACACATGAATATGACCGATGGAGATTTAGATCTTGGTTCCATTAATTACAACTTCAATGGATGAATGAGAAGAAGATATATCCAGAGGTTCCTTTCATGCTACCAGATGAAGGGTGCCAAGAAATGAAGGACAAGATTAGAAAGAGGAAATGGGAAGAACTCGTCTCACCTATCACTCGAGTCAATGCAAATATCATAAGAGAGTTCTATGCCAATATCCCAAGACTTGACATGGGTGAAGCCCCAATGTACAAGAGTTATGTACGGGGGATGGAAGTAGACTTTAGCTCAGACGCCATCAAGAAAGTCTTGGGACTAAAATCAGTCCGCTTTAGTGAACCTGGATACCACCAAAGAGTAAATGGAGATCCGGATTATGATAGAATTTCTAGAGATATTTGTATGGAGAACTCAGAGTGGGAAGGAGATGCCAAGAACAAATACAAGTATCTGAGGAGACGAAACCTTACCCCGGAAGCAAAGGGATGGTATGAGCTATTGAAAAGATCAATTCTGGGCACAGTAAACACCTCAGAAGTCAACAGGAAGAGAGCTGTTATGTTGCATTGCATTATTGTGGGAGGAGAGGTGAAGGTTCATGAAATCCTTGCAAAAGACATTCAAAACTTGCAGAGAAGAATTCGGCCGGGTCTTGGTTGTACTACCCAAGCACCATTATGAGGTTGTGCACAAAAGCTAAAGTACCAATGGAGGACGAGAATCCAACATGGTTGAACCCGGGTATGCCTATAACCATTGAAAGAATGATGATGGCTACTGAAGCACATCAAGGCCGAAGACCACATGGAAGAAGGCAAAGAGAAGAACCAATGGAGGAAGAAGAATTACAAGAGGAAGAAGAACCACAAGAGGAAGAGGAACAGCAACACAGTCCATCACACAACACTCTGGACATGACTCAGATGCAGGAAGCAATTGGAAGATTATCACAACAGTACATGAGAATTCAAGAAAGGCAAGAGGAATACCATTCACTATACATGAAAAACCAACAAGAGCAGGAAGAACGAGAGCTAAGAATGATGAACAAACAAAGTGAGTTTGAGTCAAAATTCTTCGCGATGCAAGAGGAGCATGCCTTTCAATCTCACGAATCGTTTGGAAAGTTGGTACAAATGCAAGCTGAAAATCTGAGGGCTCTCAAAGAGTTCACAACCCTCCAAGATGCAAGATATGAAGTCCAAGCTGACTACAACATAAATAGTCAAATCAAACTGAACTATATTGGAGAGCATCTGCACAACATGGATCCAGCATTTCCAACTTTTGATGAATTCTTCAAAAGGAGAAGTGAGATAGAAGTAAGCAATGCTATGAAGCTTGAAGATAGAGTAGAGGAGGCGATGAATAGAGCTGGGTTCTGGCGGGATCAACAGACAACAGACATGGACACAGGGAACACCAACAACCAAGTATATGAAAGAAGAAAGAAAAAGCATGACAAATGAAAGGTGGACTTGTTCCTTGTTCATCACTACAAAGAAAAAAAAAAGCATGCATCTTATTTGTTTAAAATAGTCTTTGCATTATGTTTGTTTCCCTTAAAATAAGTAAGCTAGTCTGAATGTGTGCTTGTGTGTTTACTTTCACTTAACAAAAAGCATGCTTTGTCCCCTGCAATTTCAATTCAATAAAAGAAATATTTGAATGTGAAGAAAGATAGTTCTCTGTTAGATAGAAGTACAATAAAAGTAAGTGGTGGTATGTATGTGTGATTGTATGATAGCTCACTTTTAGTGAATAAGAGAACTAGGATGTCTCCTTCTAAGTAGAAAGTGGCCTACTGTCTATGAATCTCAATCAAATAAAAGTCCTCGGTTAAAAAGAAAAACAAACAGAGAGAAGAAAAAGCCAAAAATGGGTAATAAAATAAAAGAAAAAAAAGAAACAAAGCTAGACACCAATAGCTTGAACCTTAGAATATATGCCTGTGGTGTCTTTGTACTGGGATCTGCTTGGATTATTAAGTTCTTTGGAGTGCATCAACACTTGGTGACTTGGGTTAACTAACCCGGGATCATCAGCTGAAAGTCCACTATCAAGAGCAACCTAACTACAAGGCATTTAGTAACCCAAAGAGGTGCTGGGCATCAATGTTTTAAGAAGGAATGTGAGCCAAGTGTCTATAGTGAATAATGTGTCAAGTATAAAGAAAGAAAAGAACTTGTTACACATGACACTGAACTAAAGCTTTTAGAGAAAAAAATAATAGTCAAGGACAAAGGAATAATGAGAGGTCATAGCAGTGTGTTGCTTGATGCTTGAAGGGGGCTTTCTAGGCCTAAAAGTCAATAAGAAGTGAGTGTTTACATATCCACAGAAAACCCCATGAACTACCAATAATACTCTGCTAGCATGAACATCCTCTTCCATTTCATTCTTTCTTCTCAATAATTCTATTCTTGCTTGGGGACAAGCAAGCTCTAAGTTTGGTGTTGTGATGACAAGTCATCTTAGCCTAGTTTCACTAGCATTTTTCTTTTGTTTTCGATTGATTTATGCACTTTCTTGAGCCATAAGCAAGCCAATTGGGTAGATTTCCATGTTTCCTTTGATTCAATCAACCATGTATGAATTAATGCAATTTCATGAGATTTTATGCTATAATTGTCATATTTTATGAAAGAATAACAAACTCATGATTTTAAGCAAAGCTTTGATGTGTTTGGTTGATTGATGATAGGTGAAAAGAGTTTTGAAGAAGGTTGAAGAAAGAAGGAATGGCTAGGAGCAAGAGAGAACAAAAAGCTTGAGCAAAAGTTTGCCTGAAACTTTAGCTCTAACTTTCAAAAGAGTTGAAAACACTCCAGAGGAAAAAAGCTTGAGCAAAAGTTTGACCTCAAACTTTAGCTCAAACTTTAGGGAGAAAAGCTTGAGCCAACGTTTGCCTCAAACTTTTTGGCAAACGTTGGCATCACAAAATCAATACCCTGGAGGAAAAAGCTTGCGCCAACGTTTGAGGTCAAACTTTTGCTCAAACATTGGCGCCACACTTGCACACCCTGGAGGAAAAAGCTTGCGCCAACGTTTGAGGTCAAACTTTTGCTCAAACGTTGGCGCCACTCTTGCACACCCTGGAGAAAAAAGCTTGCGCCAACGTTTGAGGTCAAACTTTTGCTCAAACATTGGCGCAACACACATTTACAAGGGGGCCAACGTTTGAGCAAAAGTTTGACCCCAAACTTTGGCTCAAACGTTGGTAGCAGCAAGAATGGGGCAGCTGGTATAAAAAGTTTGAGTAAAAGTTTGCCTCAAACTTTTACTCAAACTTTTACTCAAGCTTTTATGATTCACAACCTGGTTCACATTGGTTCTCTCTCCAACTCCTAGAGCAATCAACCAAGGCCTCTATCAACCCAATTCCATCAAGAACAAAGGCCCAATTCAAGGCTTGAAGACCATTTGAAGAAAGTGTATAAATAGATTAGGATTTAAGTTTTTGGGGAGCTTCCTTTTAGAATTTTCGTAACACTTATAGTAGGGAACTTACTTTACATTTTTGAATTGTTTTCTTTAGAATTCTAGAGAATTGGGGAGGAGAATTGATCTCTCTTCTTCCTAGTTCTTGTTGAGCACTCTTTACTTTTCTTGCTTGGGATCTTAGGTGGAGAATTGAAGAACTTCTGTTTCAATCTCACCTTTGGATCTTGTTTAATTTTCTGCATAATTGAATTTCCTTTTCAGTTAATTGCTTCTTCTTCTATTCTCTCTACAATTTACATTTCCCTTGCAATTGTTCTTGCTGGATCTAGGAAGGCAGTGAGATCTAGACTTGGTTATCTAGTCTCTTGGGTCCTGAGATCTACAGCTTTAAATTTCAATTTCCCTGTTTCATTGCTACACCAAGCTGATCTCCATTTTTGTCAAGATCCGGTTCAATTGAATCCATCTTCTACATTCCTGTTTGTTGCAATTTATTGTTCCTTGTTTAATTTCTGCAAATCCACTTCCCAATTCCCTTTACCATTCAAGCCATTTACATTTCTTGCACTTTAAGATTCTGCAATTTACATTTCTTGCAATCTAAGTTTCTGCAATTTACATTACTTGTTCTTTAAGATTTAGCTTATTTACTTTCTTTGCTCTTTAATTTTCTGCAATCTACCCTTCTCCCTTTTAATTTCATGCAATTTAGCTTCTGTCGAATACAAACCACTCAAATCAATTCTTGATTCGCTTGACTAAATCAACCACTAAACTAAAATTGCTCAATCCTTCAATCCTTGTGGGATCGACCTCACTCCCGTGAGTTTTATTACTTGATACGACCCGGTGCACTTGCCGGTTAGTTTTGTGTGTTTGGAATACGTTTTTCGTTTTCCGAAATTACGCATCAACTCTCCCAAAATCATTCAAAGCTACTCCTATATATACTACTCTTCTCATCTTCTAGTTGGTTCTTCAAGTCTTGGGCCTTTAGATCTTGAGTTTGAAGCAGTTCTCTTCTTCATTTGGGCTTGGCTGTACTTGCAGAGAGAAAGTGTGAAGTGGGCAGAGATTTTAGCTCAGGACGTTAGGGTTGTTAACGTTTAGTGAAAATATGTGTTCGAGAACGTTAGTGACAATCAACTTTCTCACTAACGTTCCTAAGTAAAAGCCACGTTAACCTCAACATTAGTGGGACAAACGTTGCCACCAACGTTGCCTCTAGGTCCTTCGCACACGTTATTGGGACTTAACTTTCCCAATAACGTTGAAAAGCCCCATTGCTCCTATGTTAGAGCCCACGTTAACTTAGTTAACGTGGCTCTTTAACGTGGGCTTGCCATCCTTCGAGAACGTTAGTGACATTCAACATTGTCACTAACGTTCCAATGTGCCCCCATGTCTCACGTTAGAATCCACATTAACTAGGTTAACGTGGCTTATAACGTGGCCATGCTTAGCCATCCCCAACGTTAGTGACAATGTTGAGTGTCACTAACGTTGGCTCATCATTCCTCATCCACGTTAGCTTCCACGTTAACTAAGTTAATGTGGGAGTTAACGTGACTCATAGTGGCTTGTGTGGCTCCTTCCAACGTTAGTGACAATGTTGAGTGTCACTAACGTTGGCCATCACCTTCTTCTCTCACGTTAGCCTCCACGTTAACTAAGTTAACGTGGAAGTTAACGTGGCTCCTTGGGGTTGTGTGGTTGCTTCCAACGTTAGTGACAATGTTGGGTGTCACTAACGTTGTCGACCACTCTTGCCTCTTCACGTTAGCTTCCACGTTAACTAAGTTAACGTGAGAGTTAACGTGGCATTGTGCACTTAGGCTAACGTTAGTGACAATGTTGAATGTCACTAACATTTGCTTCCTTTCCCCCTTTTAACATTAGAGGCCACGTTAACTAAGTTAACGTTGACTCTAACGTGGCCACTTGTGAGCATTGGCCAACGTTAGTGATAATATTAAGTGTCACTAACGTTGGCTCAAATTCCCTTCTTCATATTAGAGTTCACGTTAACTTAGTTAACGTGACTCTTAACGTGGGTAATGATGGCTTCGAGAGCGTCATTGGCAGTCACTTTTCTCATTAACTTTGCAAGTTACTTCCCATTCCTTGCTTCCTTTGGTCCTGAAATCAGGCAATAGAGTGCATCAAAGTTCTAGTCCAAGTCATGGGTAATGCAGAATACAATTTGTCACTAAACTCATGCAAAATCCTCATGAAATCATGTAAAATGCACAATGTATGCTTGAATCAAGGTGTAAGTGAATATCTACCCAAAACTAGCTTATTTCCTAAGAAAATGCAGGAAACTATCCTAAAAATAGTAAAGAAAAGGTCAGTGAAACTGGCTAAAATACCCTGGCATCACAACACTAAACTTAAAGGTTGCTTGTCCCTAAGCAAGTACTGGAACAAGAGAATGATGAATGGGATACCAAGAGAAATGAGTCATTCTTGTGGAAGTCATGTCCCTGGTTTTATGGTGGTTTCATGCATAGCAACTTAGGTTCATTCCTGGCTTTCAGACCTTTATCATATCCTAGAATACTCACTATGATTGCATCCCATGAAACTTTTATTTATTGATCCTTTTGTTGTTATTTCAGGGCTTATTTGTGTTCTTAGGCTAAGTGTTCTGTAAGGGGGCAACTCTTTAAGATAAGCTTTCAGCCAACACTCCTGAACCAGTTGGTTCAAGGTGCTAGGTGTTGAGACACCCCTAAAGACTTACTCCCTCAAGTCTCTCCCCCATACATACACACCACAGGCATATAGTTTATTCATTTTCTTTTCTTGAGGCCTTGGTGTCCAGCACCTCTTTGGGTTACTAAATGTTCTGTGGTGAGGGTTACTCTTGATAGTGGACTTTCAGCTGATAATCCTGAGTTAGTTAACCCAAGTTACCAAGTGATAAGGCACCCCTAAGAGCTTATTCATCCAAGTAGATCCCTCACACAGGAACACCACAGACACATGCCTCAAGATTTAAAACCATTGGTGCCTAGCCTTATTGCTTAGTCTTTTTCTTTTATTCCTCAACTTTGATTGTTCTTTCCCTTTTTCTTATTAGGATCTTCTTATTTATCTAGTCTCATGGGGTGTGTCTCAAGTATAGTATTCATGACAGATAGTTTTCTTCCCACCTTATGGTTGAACCAACTTAGCTAACTTATGATCACACCAAAAACTCATGAATGCACTTCCATATTATGAACTCCACTCTGGTCTTTTTAAAAACACACTCATTCTCTTTTTCATTTGATTTAAAGGGACAAACATACAATTAAGTAAGGAGATGGTGTAGTAACATAGAGACTAGCACACAGAGACTTTCTTCAATACCAAAAACTTAAAAGACAGAATTGAAAAAGGTTTAAACATAACATGGAAGCAAGTTCTATTTCATACAAGATCTTCCTTATTTAAAACATAGAGAAAGATGGAACAAAGAAGGAACTCCACCACCTTTTACACTTGTGGTCATCATGCTCTTTTCCTTGCTTGTCCTCCTTGTTTCCTCTTGCATTTCCTCGCATCCGTGCCAATCTTGCTTGCTTCCAATCCTCAAGTGCCTTCCTCACTGACTCATGACTCTCTTCCATCCTTTGTCTTTCCTCTCGTGCTAATTCATCCTTCATTTCTTCATACCGGGCTATTCCTGGATGCAATATTGGCAGCTGTCCTACTAAGTAGCCGAGCCTGGCTTGAGTGTTTATGTGATGTCCTGTCTCACTCATGTAAACTACTTCTGCGAATGCCCTTTGCTCGTCCAATAGTTCTGCCTGTTCTATTTGTCATCGATGCATCTCATGTATGTGTGCCCCTTGATGTGCTTGGATGTTAATTAGCCTCTGGATGGATTATTGTTGCTCATTTTGCCTTTGTTCCGTCCTGTTGAATGTTTCTCCCCATTGTTATCCTTGACTTAGTTACTGTTCCATCATTTGCCTTTGCCACTCACCTTGCTGAGTCATCCATCTTGAGAGTGCTTCCTCTTGCTGCCCCATCATCTGTAGTTGAAGCTCTTTCTGTGCTCCTTGGCTTTCCAAATATTGTCTAGACAAGCCATCAATGGCTTCCTACAATTGGTGCATGTCCAAGGTCTGTTGTGCTTGCCCCTCTAAGACTTGTCCTTCCACTACTTGAGGGGCTGTCCTCTTCCTTTGCTTCCGTTGAGGCAGGGGGGATGCTGTAGCATTCATCCTTCGTACAGTTATTGGGATGCCTTCCTTTATCCACATGGGGTCCTCATCTTCAAAAACTACCCCAGCTTTCTTGCATATTCGGTAAATAGTGCTGGGGTAACCTAACGTTCCTCTTGAGTCGCTTTTCTCTGCCATCTTTCTAATGCCTTCAGCTATGAGTTCATGAAACTTGATCTCTCCTCCCTTCAGTATACAGTGCACCATCATGGCTCTCTTGATATTCACCTCCGAGTTGTTTGCAGCTGGGAGAATAGACCTTCTCACTAGCTCAAACCACCCCTTGGCTTCAGGAGTAAGATCTGTTCTCTTGATGAACTTTGGTTTCTTTCCCGCACCCCTTTCTGATGAACGAACTCTTGACGGTTTGGAATTTAATTAATGAAGTATCATTGTAAAGTATAGTTTCCAAACCAATCAATAATCCTTTTATGCAAAAAATTTAGGTTGTCACAAGTAACAAACCCCATATGAAAATTAACCAGAGTATTTGGGCTCCGGGTCGTCTCACGAGGAGTTACAATGAAGTGGTCAATTATTGGCTATGAAGTGGGGTAAGGGGGGTTTTGGTTGATTAGAGGGGCAATAAAATAAAAAGACAAGAAAAGTAAATTGAGCAAGTAATTAAAGAAAGCAAGTAATAAAGAGAGACATTCATGGCAATGGATTGAGATCATAGGCTTTCTATCCTAGTCATGCATGATTAATTCATCTTATTTAGTTAACTCACACATCGGAAGAATGT
The DNA here is from genome assembly GCF_003086295.3 of Arachis hypogaea. Classification (NCBI taxonomy): domain Eukaryota; kingdom Viridiplantae; phylum Streptophyta; class Magnoliopsida; order Fabales; family Fabaceae; genus Arachis; species Arachis hypogaea. Next base: position 72,948,344 of record NC_092051.1, on the reverse strand, counting down.
CAAACAAAACTAATTAATTATATCACAAATATAAACAAGAATTTATCTCATTACGTCAACTCCAACAAATAGGGAGAAAGTCTATCGAAACTAGCTAATCTCAATCCAAAAGTCCTAACCAACATACTAATTAAAATAGCAAAAGATTAGCGTCAATGGAAACAATATTCCAAAAGTCCTAATCAACTCACTAATTTAATTAGCAAAAGGTTAGCGTCAATGGAAACAATACTAGCTAACAACTCTAGATCACCAACATAAGTTGGGTTTTCATGACTCAAGATTACCCAATCACTCTTTCCAAGCCAAGAATGCTCAAAATCTACTCTAACATCCTTCCAAGCATTCTATCAAACACTTGGAAGGCATACATGGAAAGCATAGTAAAATGTGCAAGAAATATAAATCTACCAACTACAAATTGCAAGGAAACAAGATCAACAACTCAAACCAACAATAAAGAAACATCAAACATTAAATTGCATTAAAAGAAAATTAAGATCCAACAAGGTTCATGAACATAAAAGCAACAAAATAAAAGAAATGAACAAGTAAAAACTAGAAGAGTAGAGATGTAACAACAAGAAATTAAAAGGAAAAACTAAATCAAAACAAGAATTAAAAGTGAGTTTCAAGAAAATTAAACCTAAACTACCCTAAATTCTAGAGAGAAGAGAGAGCTTCTCTCTCTAGAATTCTACCCTAAAACATGATGAAAACTAAACTATGACTACTTAGTTTCATTCCCCCTTCAATCCTTGGGTTCAATAGCATCAGAAATGGGTTGGATTGGGCCCAAAATGAGCTGCAAAATAGCTGGGGCGATTTCATAAAAGTGGGCCACGGACAGCATCGGCGCGCGCGCGCAAAGTGCGCGTGCGCGCCCCTGAACGCGAAGCAACATATGGCAAAATTTATATCATTTCGAAGCCCCGGATGTTAGCTTTCCAACGCAACTGGAACCGCCTCACTTGAATCTCTGTAGCTCAGGTTATGGTCGTTTGAGTGTGAAGAGGTCAGGCTTGACAGCTTTACGGTTCCTTCATTTCTTCATGAGTTCTCCCACTTTACATGCTTTTCTCCTCACTTTTTCCATCCGATACTTGCCTTATGAACCTGAAATTACTCAACAAACATATCAAGGCATCAAATGGAATTAAAGTGAATTAAAATCATCAATTTTAGGGCCTAAAAAGCATGTTTTCACATTTAAGCACAAATCAAGGGAGAATTGCAAAACCATGCTATTTCATTGAATAAATGTGAGAAAAGTTAATAAAATCCCCCAAAATAAGCACAAGATAAACCACAAAATCGGGGTTTATCAAATCTCCCCACACTTAAACCAAGCATGTCCTCATGCTAAGAATAAAGAAGGACAAGAAAGGGGTATGAACATTTATTCAATGCAAACAAACTATATAAACCTATCTACATGCATGCAACTAAATGTAAAATGAATCTACCTACTTGGTTAAAAGTAAATCAATCTCCAAGAACATATATAAGCAATTAGGGTAAAGGTCATATGACGACTCACAAACTCTACCAATTCAAATATCAAAAAGAAGTTCAATTAGACTTGCAAGAAGAAAACTCATGAAAGCCGGGAACGAGGAATTGAGCATCAAACCCTCACCGGATGTGTATCTGCTCTAGTTGCTCAAGTGTATAGGGTCGATTCACTCAATTCTCTTCTACTCATGCTTTCCAAGATTTGTTTTTCTTCTAACAATCAACAATTATTCAATGCATGCATACATTCATCATGAGGACTTATTCATAGGTTGTAATGGGGCTAGGTCAAGGTAGGATGCATATGGTCAAGTGAGCTTGAAATTTGTATCTTTGATTAGCCTAAGCTCTCACCTAACACATGTAACAACCTATACAATTCTAATACACAACCTAGCTACCCATGATTCCCACTTTTTCACATACTCATGCATCCTCTTTAATTCACATTCCATATGCATTAAATTTTTTTATTAAACTTCACTTTGGGGCATTTTTGTCCCCTTTTTATTGCTTTCTTTTTCTATATTTTTCTTTTTTTTTTTTATTTTTTCTTTTTATATATATATATTTTTCTACATTTTTTTTTGAAAAGTATATACAAACATATCAATGCATATGGTTTTACATATAGTGCATGAATATGTACCCAATTCCCAATATTTTTAACAAAAATACAAAATACACTTTTACCTCAACCAATGTCCCAAGTTTCCCATACTCAAATGATACACACCCTTACTAGCCTGAGCTAATCAAAGATCCAAATTAAGGACAGTTATTATTTTTCACTTAAGGGTAGTGATGTGCTAACATTAAGAACAAAGGGGATTAAATAGGCTCAAATTTGGCTAACAATGGTTGATGAAAGGTAGGCTATTTGGGTAAGTGAGCTAAATGAAATGATGGCCTCAATCATATAAATGCATATATACATGGAATAATGGACATATAGAATCAAACAAATCAAAGATTACAATCATAGAAAGAGAACAATGCACACAAGAATGAAAATAAGTGGTTATATGATGTAACCACACCATTTGGCTCAAAACTCACATGCTTGTGTTCTTAGCTCAAAAACCATGTTCCAAAATAAATTCTTCAAGCAAGTTCAACAAGAAAATATTTTTTTTTAAATTGGTAGGGTGCCCTAAAAATAATTTTTCTTGGAAAAGAAATCATCACCCTAACCAAGTAGTCCTAACATAAAAAGAAATGATAGAATATATACAAATTATAACTAACATGCAACCTATCATGCAATGCAACAACTAATCTAACAAAGGCAAAAATTGAAAAATTGGCGTTGAAAGGAAATTGTTACCCATGGAGATCAGTCGGATGACCTCCCCACACTTAGAAATTTGTACCGTCCTCGGTGCATGCAAAGAAGAGCAAGGTGGATGGGTTGCTACAATTGATGAGCTCCTTCAAAAGGTTGTGTGGATGAACTTGTTTGTTGCCCCATTTGAAGCTTTTCCATTTCTTCTTTCTTGGTGGCCAACCTAAAAGGAAGGAAAAAGAAAGAGAATTAAGCCTACAACAAAGATAGCAAAGCAATTAGAACATAGGCGGGGGCTAATGCCAAATAAGAGTAGGGTTCTCACTACTTGGTAGCTACAACATGTGAGTGAGAAAACAATATAAGCTAAGGCATATTAACTAATACTTGATGCAAAAGAAAAGTCAGAACATGAAGAGCATTCAAAAGCATCAAGTTCAAATAGAAAGAGTGAGTCATGAAAGATATGTAAGCTCATATCAATGCACAAAGGATATAAGGATCATCAAAGGTTAAGCATTGAATTAGAAATTTCATTACCATCAATATCAAACAAGTCTAGAAGCACCAATATTAACCAAGAATTTCTCAACAATTGAGTAAGAGAATTCAACAACATTATTAAAATAAGAAACTTAGAAAATAAAAGGAAAAACAAGTTACAAAAAAATAAAATTAAAATTCAATGAATGAAAACAAGGAAATGCAATAAAAGAAAATGGAAGAAAATATTTTTTTATTTTTTTTATTTTTTTAATAATTTTTATTATTATTATTATTATTATTTTTATATTTTTAAAAGAAAGAAAAAAAATTTTCCAAGAGAGGAAGAAGAAAGAAAAAAAAATAGAAAGAAAGAAGAAGGAAAGAAGAAAGAAGGAGAAAGGAGAAAGGAGAAAAACAGGGTGCAAATCGGTGCATATACGCCATGCATGCTTATGCACGGATGTAGCAGGTACAATCCGCGCGCGCGCGCCATGCGTGCTTGGGCGCGGATCGCCTGGCACAAAGTAGGCATAAAGTAGGCACAACTCTCTGGTTTTTGTACCAGGAATGTGATATGCACCACCCCCGCGCGCGCGCACTGCGCGCTTGGTCGCCGATTCCCGTTTTTTTTTTTCAAAGAAGCACAAAAACAGAATTTAATACTCTCCTAATCTATAAACATTCTAAAGCAATCAAAAATCAAATTTAACAACAAATCTTTTTGGTTTTTTGAAAAATTTTCAAATACACTAGAAACAAAACTTATACTACAAGCAAAATGTAACCTAACAACAACTATTCTAATCAAAGCATGAATGTAACAAACAACCTATCAATAAAAGCAAAATGCATAAGAGTATATAAAATAAGAAAAACGACCTACAATGGCAACTCCAATCACTTATTGACCAAATCTAAAAGAGAGTGGAAAGAGTTTACCATGGTGGGGTGTCTCCCACCTAGCACTTTTAGTTTAAGTTCTTAAGTTGGACATTTGGGAGGCTCCTTATCATGGTGGCTTATGCTTGTATTCATCCTTGATCCTCCAAGAATGCTTGCTCCTCAATTGGTTGTCAGAATTTCCAACCATTTCCACCAAGCTTGGGTGAGATTCTCCCCAAAATATGAGCTCCCAAAATTGATCCTCATATATTCCCGGATCCCAAATCTTATTTTTGCACCCATCTTCAAGTTGATCATCATAGCTCCAATTGGGTGGTTTAGCCTTGGAATTCTCAAAGAAGCCTCCAAACAACTTCCTAGACCCATGAAATTTGGTTCTACACCAACCATTGCTATTCAACTTTGAGCATGCAACCATTATGAACTTAGAGTAATGTTTCCAACCACTACACAACTCTCTCTTACTCTTAACTCCACAAAGAGCTCTAAGTTGACCATCATTTTCAATCAAACCATATTCAAGTGAGAAAGTGAAGATTAGAGATAAGGATTTTACCCACTTGAATGTTATGTTGGATGGTGACTTAGGAAGGGACATCTCCAATGGTCTTGTAAGTTCCATTCCCTTGTGCTCTTCTTTGACTATCTCCACCTCTTTACAATTTTCCTTAACTTCAACCTCTTCCTCTTGGTGGTTTGCTTCCAATTCAATTTCTTCTTCATTACTCACCAAGGGCATGAGAGGTTGTGCATCTTCTTCTTTGATCTCCATGTCAAGCCCAATGGGAGAGGATTCAATTGTACATAGGAATTCCTCAATGATTGAATCCATCTCTTGGTCAACCTCTTCAAAGACTTCAACCACTTCTTTCGGCTCAATTATCTCAACTTTCTCCCCTTGTGGCAATCCTTGTTTCAACTTCTCTTCTTCACCTTGAAGCTCTAAACTCACTCCCTCACTATGCTTCTTGGTTGCTTCTCCACATTCGTCAATGGGAGTTCCTTGATTGCTTAGTTGGGAGGAGGCCATATTGCTAATGGCTTACACTAGGATAGCCATCTTGGCTCCTAGCTCCTTAAACTTCTTTTCATCCTCCTCTTGTCGCCTTAGGATATGAGATTCAAGATCTCTCAATTCATGCGTGGAGGCTTCATCGGGAGGTGATGATGGGAGAGAAGGTTCATTGTTTGGGAGGAAAGGTTCATAATCGGAAGTTGGTTCATCTTGGTAAAGGTATGGAGGTGGTGTATATTGAGGTGGTTCTTGAGAGTAATTGTGTTGGAATGGTGGTGGTTCCATGTATGGTTCATATGGCTCATAAGGTGGTTGGTATGGTGGATATGGGTTGGGATCATATGGATGTGTTTGGTGGTATGGGGCTTGTGAGTAAGGTGGTTCAAAGTCATGTTGAGGGGGTGGTTCATAGGCATGTGGTGGTGGTTGTTGACAATCACAATAAGGGTCACCACATCCATTAGATTGATATGCATTAGGATGAGAGTTATACCCATAAGAATCCGGAGGTTGTTGTTGCCAAGAAGGTAGATCAATCCCTTGAGGCTCTTTCCATCTTTGATTATTCCATCCTTGATGCACATCCTCATTGTAGCTCCCATTTCCTACAACATAATTTGAACCAAACTCATAGCCAAAGTGATGAGAATTCATAGTAGCAAGAGAAAATAAAACAAATACTAATAAGAACTAATAAAAACTAACTCCTAAAACAAGCAAAAACTAGCAAAGAAGCATATTAACATATATACAATAGCCAATAACATAACACCATTGCAACTCCCCGGCAACGGCGCCATTTTGATGAACGAACTCTTGACGGTTTGGAATTTAATTAATGAAGTATTGTTGTAAAGTATAGTTTCCAAACCAATTAATAATCCTTTCATGCAAAAAATTTAGGTTGTCACAAGTAACAAACCCTAAATGAAAATTAACCGGAGTATTTGGGCTCTGGGTCGTCTCACGAAGAGTTACAATGAAGTGATCAATTATTGGCTATGAAGTGGGGTAAGGGGGGTTTTGGTTGATTAGAGGGACAATAAAATAAAAAGACAAGAAAAGTAAATTGAGCAAGTAATTAAAGAAAGCAAGTAATAAAGAGAGACATTCATGGCAATGGATTGAGATCATAGGCTTTCTATCCTAGTCATGCATGATTAATTCATCTTATTTAGTTAACTCACACATCGGGAGAATGTCAAACAAGACTAATTAATCATATCACAAATATAAACAAGAATTTATCTCATTACGTCAACTCCAACAAATAGGGAGAAAGTCTAACGAGACTAGCTAATCTCAATCCAAAAGTCCTAACCAACTTACTAATTAAAATAGCAAAAGATTAGCGTCAATGGAAACAATATTCCAAAAGTCCTAATCAACTCACTAATTTAATTAGCAAAAGGTTAGCATCAATGGAAACAATACTAGCTAACAACTCTAGATCACCAACATAAGTTGGGTTTTCATGACTCAAGATTACCCAATCACTCTTTCCAAGCCAAGAATGCTCAAAATCTACTCTAACATCCTTCCAAGCATTCTATCAAACACTTGGAAGGCATACATGGAAAGCATAGTAAAATGTGCAAGAAATATAAATCTACCAACTACAAATTGCAAGGAAACAAGATCAACAACTCAAACCAACAATAAAGAAACATCAAACATTAAATTGCATTAAAGGAAAATTAAGATCCAACAAGGTTCATGAACATAAAAGCAACAAAATAAAAGAAATGAACAAGTAAAAACTAGAAGAGTAGAGATGTAACAACAAGAAATTAAAAGGAAAAACTAAATCAAAACAAGAATTAAAAGTGAGTTTCAAGAAAATTAAACCTAAACTACCCTAAATTCTAGAGAGAAGAGAGAGCTTCTCTCTCTAGAATTCTACCCTAAAACATGATGAAAACTAAACTATGACTACTTGGTTTCATTCCCCCTTCAATCCTTGGGTTCAATAGCATCAGAAATGGGTTGGATTGGGCCCAAAATGAGCTGCAAAATCGCTGGGGGCGATTTCATAAAAGTGGGCCACAGATAGCATCGGCGCGTGCCCCTGAACGCAAAGCAACATATGGCAAAATTTATATCATTTTGAAGCCCCGGATGTTAGCTTTCCAACGCAAATGGAACCGCCTCATTTGAACCTCTGTAGCTCAAGTTATGGTCGTTTGAGAGCGAAGAGGTCAGGCTTGACAGCTTTACGGTTCCTTCATTTCTTCATGAGTTCTCCCACTTTACATGCTTTTTTCCTCACTTTTTCCATCCGATACTTGCCTTATGAACCTGAAATTACTCAACAAACATATCAAGGCATCAAATGGAATTAAAGTGAATTAAAATCATCAATTTTAGGGCCTAAAAAGCATGTTTTCACATTTAAGCACAAATCAAGGGAGAATTGCAAAACCATGCTATTTCATTGAATAAATGTGAGAAAAGTTGATAAAATCCCCCAAAATAAGCACAAGATAAACCACAAAATCGAGGTTTATCACTTTCCCAGTCAGCTCCGGATACACAAATGTCTCGCAAAATGTGGTCATAATTGGGGTTGTCCAATCTTGAGTGATAACTTTCTTCTTCAAACTGTATAGACCGTAGCTTCAGTGCCCTCATGACACTCATGGGACCAAATTCCACTATCTTTCCTCTCACAAAGCTTGTATATGACTCATCTTTCTTATCATATCGGACCGCATTTGCATAAAATTCTCTTATGAGATTTGCATTCACCTTAGTGACAGGGTCACTGAGGAGCTCCCATCTTCTCTTTTCTACCTTCTCTGTGATTTCAGGGCACTCAGTTTTCTTCACTTGAAATCCCAGCTCGTAAATGATTTCCTTGTCAACCATCCACTCGTATTGCAATGCATGATGCAAGCTTCTAAATCTCTTTTCGTCATACGGGTGCTGCTCCATGGGTTCCTTTCCCTTCCTTCTTTTAGAACTCGAAGACACCATGAATGATAGTTAATATGTGAAGGTGGTAAAGTTGTGGAGACTTTTGGTTGTTTAGGGTTTTATTGCAATGAAGAGAGTGAGGGGGAAATATTTGTAATGGAGTAAGGAGTTTCTTGTACCGAAATGAAGAGTTGTGAAGAGTGGGTGATGACCATGAAGGTGGGTACGGAACAAGGGTCATATATAGGGACGTTGTGAGAGAGTGGAGGGTGTGGATTGATGGAGTGGTTACTTGATGGACGGTTGGGGTTATGCATGGACAAAAGACAAGGATCATCACTTTATGATGGAGATTGCTCGGTCTTTTAGGGGTCCCATTTTTCCAATGTTGCATGGCAACATTTTCCAATGTATTCCCTTTTTAGAACAAGTGTGTAGCCCCTCCTTTTGTGGTGTCCGATCCTTCTTTGTTTAGTTGTCCAATCCATCCCTTTTAATGCTTCTTTTCTTTTCCTATAAAGATAAAATAAGAAAAGTAAGACATAATATCAAAAAGACAATTTAGCCTTTATGGCTATACTTAATAAAGAAAAGAAAAGATTAGATTGTTTATTCATGAACTCCAACTAACTAACTAACTGTGTATCCTTATATGCATTTTGGTGGCACCATGGGGTGACACCAAACTTAATTTGAAGCACTGTGATGAAAAGTTCTGTTCAAAGCTCCAAGACTAGCATGCTCTCTGTTGCATTCATGCTTTCTTGGTACGCTTTGAACACCAAACTTGTTCTTAACTATATATACTGCAATATAAGAACGTCGCCAAGTTTGGGTTGGAATTTATGAATATTGACTTATTTATTAGTAAAAGCTAATAAAACATGGGTTGCCTCCCATGAAGCGCTTCTTTAGCGTCACTAGCTTGACGTTTCTCCTTCATCAGGGAGGTTGATAATGCTTCAAGTCCTCCCCTCTTGCCTTGGACTTATATCCATTGGTTGTATCAATGATCTCCACATGTTCCAAGGAGAGGACTCTATTAATAGTGAAAACCTTAGGTAACTGAGATGGTACAGTCGGGAGATTAGGGGGGATATCTGGGAAGTAAGCTGAGATCACTTTATCTCCTGGAGAGAAATCTTCCATAGGGATCTTCTTGTTCCTCCACCCCCTTGGTACCTTCTTCTTTGTCTCTTTTGATGCTTCCCTGCTCTTGGCGACTTCTTCTTCTAAGTGAATTTTGTTGTTGTCTTCACATGCCTCTAGTGGTTTAGGTTCCTCCAGCTTCTCCTTGAGCTGTGACGATTGCTGTTTGCCTTGTTCATCATTCAGTGGGGTTTTCGGATGCATTGGTGGTGCCTCAGTGCTTGTTTCCTCTGCCAGCTTCTCATTATGATCATTGCTTGGTTCTTTATTTTCTTGGTCAGCTTCTTGGGAGAGTTTGAAGACATTGAAGCTGAGTTGTTCATCATGGATCCTCAATATTAGCTCCCCTCGCTCCACATCTATGAGTGCTCTGGCTGTAGCTAGAAATGGTCTTCCCAATATGATTGGGTGAGTGTGACTCTCTTCCATGTCCAAGATGACAAAGTCTGTTGGGAGGTAGTATTTCCCAACCTTTAACAACACATTTTCCACCACCCCTATTGCTTGTTTTTGAGTTTTGTCAGCCAGCCTGATGATCACATCTGTGGGCAATATCTCATTGATCTGCAGTCTCTTCACCAGAGCTAAGGGCATTAAGTTGATGCTTGCTCCCAAATCGCAGAGTGCTCTATCAAACATTGTTTCTCCTATGGCACAGGGGACATGAAAACTCCCTGGATCTTTTCTTTTCGTAGGCAACTATGGTTGAATGAGGGCACTGCATCCCTTGTTCATCACTATAGTCTGGCCTCCCTTGAGTGAGCTTTTCCTAGGAAGCAGCTCCTTCATATACTTGATATATGCAGGCATTTGTTGGATAGTCTTGATGAATGGTATGTTCACATGCAAAGATGCAAACAAGTCAAGAAATCTTGAGTATATTCTCTTCTCCACAGCACCATTGAGCAATTGGGGAAAAGGTGCATAGAGTCTCAACAGCTCCTGTTTTGAGATTTCTGGTTCTTGGCAATCTTTTTCCACCTCTTCTACTAAGGTATCTTCAGGTTGTTCTGACAGCTTACTTGGCTTGTCCTCAATCTCCTTATCACTTATAGTGACCATCTTGCAATCTTCCTATCTTACTTTTGTTGTTTCACCTCTCGGATTCTTCTCTGTGTCACTTGGGAATCCATCTGTGGGTTTGGGAATTTGCTCAGAGAGATATCCTACTTGAGATTCCAACCTCTTGGTTGTGTCTCCCTGGTTCTTGAAACTGGCTCGCACTTCCTCCTTGAACACCTTGTTGTCTTGGATATCCTTGCATATGCCTTCAAGTAGATTTTCAATCCTTGAGATTCTTTCATCAAGTGATGATAAGTCAGGCTGAGGAGGGTTGTTCTGGCCTTGATATGAATGTGGAGAGGTGTTGTTATTGGGATGTTGATATGGTCTAGATGTGAAATTGTTTGGATTTAGGCGTCTTTGATCCAGGCTTTGGTCTTGTTGATTTCCCCACCCAAAGTTTGGGTGATTCTTCCATCCAGGGTTGTAATTCTTGGAGTAAGGATCATGGTTCTACCTAGGTGAATTCCCAATGTAGTTGGCTTGCTCCTGACTACTCTCTGCTTCTTCATTCACTCCTTCTTGGGTTGTTGATGAAGTGGAGATTACTGCCACTTGGTTCCTCTCCATCTTCTTGGTGAGGTCAGCCAGCTGTTGGGTAATGAGCTTGTTTTGGGCCAACAGAGCATCTACATTGTTTAGCTCCATTACTCCTCTTGTGTTCCCTCTTTCGGAAGCATAGAAGTAGTCGTTCTCTGCTAATGTTTCAATGACATCTATAGCCTCCTCAATGGTTTTCTTCTTGTTCAAAGATCCTCCGGATGAATGGTCTACGGCCTTCTTTGACTCGTAAGAGAGCCCTTCATAGAAAATGTGCAGCTGCACCCATTCGTTGAACATGTCAGGTAGACACCTCCTTGTTAGGTCTTTAAACCTCTCCCATGCTTCATATAGAGTCTCACCATCTTGTTGCCTGAAGGTTTGGACCTCAGCTCTCAGCCTATTGATTCTTTGAGGAGGGTAAAATCTTGCTAAGAACTTGTTCACCATGTCTTCCCAAGTTGTCAAGCTTTCCCTTGGGAAAGATTCCAGCCACATGGCTGCCTTATCCCTGAGTGAGAATGGAAATAAAAGCAGTCTATAGGTGTTAGGATGAACACCATTAGACTTCACTGTGTCACATATTCTCAGGAAGGTGGTTAAATTTTGATTTGGGTCCTCTTGGACACTTCCTCCGAACGAACAGTTGTTCTGCACAAGGGTGATGAGCTGTGGCTTCAGTTCAAAATTGTTGGCATGGATGGTTGGCTTTTGAATGCTACTTCCACAGTTTCCTGGGTTTGGATTGATATAAGAGCCTAAAACTCTTCTGTCCTCCCCAGTATGATTTGCTCGACCTCTTCCGCCATGGTTGTGAGCCTCTTCTTCATGATGGTTTTCCATGTTTTCTTCCATGTTTGGTTCAAAGTATTCCTCAAAGTGTTTCTCCTCTTCTTCAGCACCAACTACACGTTTGTCTCCTGCCTCCCTCCTTAGTCTAAGGAAGGTTCTCTCAGGTTCAGAATCAAAGGAAGTTGAAGCCACGCTTCTTCTCCCTGTCATACAACCAACAAGTACAAGCAAAGAGAATAGGTGCAGAAAGTATATCTGTCAGAATTTCTGTTAGTGTGAGTGATGCAATATATCAAACAGTTAGTGGGTTATTGAGATAAAATGTAAATAACATAAAAAAAGTAGGGGGAAGGGAAGAAATTAACTAAAACAGGAAGTAAATAACTCAAACAGAAATTTAAATCAAACAAAAATAAAATGCTCAATCTAGTTATCCTCCAATCTAATCATTGTTGATGCACAATCAATCCCTGGCAACGGCGCCATAAACTTGATGCACGGAAAACTTGTCTCATAACAAATTTCCTTTGGCAAGTGTACCGAATTTGTCGTCAAGTAAAAACTCATAGTAGAGTGAGGTCGAATCCCACAAGGATTGATTGATCAAGCAACTTTAATTAGAGGAATGTTCTAGTTGAGGGAATCAGAAATTGAGTTGTGAATTGCAGAAAGTAAAATGCGGGAAAGTAAATGACAGAAAGTAAATTGCAGAATCTTAAATGGGAATGGGGGAATTGCTCATAAATGTAAATGACAGAAATTAAAGAGAATGGGTAAGATCAGAAATGGGGAGTTCATTGGGCTTAGGAGATGTTGCATTCTCCAGATCAATCTCATTTACATCTCTTCCTCAATCAATGCACTCATTGATCTCCTTGGCAATCTTAAGTGATTGAATTACAATTTCTTGTAATTCAATCTCTCAAATCTTGATCAATAGCCAATTCCTTGGTCAATTGCTCATGAGAAGAGATGAAGTATGGTCACTGATTATACCACATGCATTTCCCAAATCAAGCATTGAGAGGATTATAGTCACATATCCATCCAAACCCAATTTGGTCCAGCATGAGAAAGCATTTCTAGCTTGATCTCTTCATTCCTCTTCCAAGGTTCAGAAGAGATCCAAGTATGAATAGTTTCTTTTCCAAGATAACTACCCAATTGGATGAAGATCGAAAGCTTTCAAGTAAAATCAAGAGAAAAGATAGAAGAAGAATAATGAAAACTAGTATTGATCCATCAAATTACAACAGAGCTCCCTAACCCAATGAAAGGGGTTTAGTTGTTCAAAGCTCTGGAAAATGAAAACAAAGATGGAGAATACATGATGAAAACTAGAAGAGCCAAGAAAGTAAAATACAGGAAGTAGTTCTATGCTATTTTCCAACTCCCAGCAACTCTCCCAAAATAATTCAAAGCTACTCCTATATATACTACTCTTCTCATCTTCTAGTTGGTTCTTCAAGTCTTGGGCCTTTGGATCTTGAGTTTGAAGCAGTTCTCTTCTTCATTTGGGCTTGGCTGTACTTGCAGAGAGAAAGTGTGAAGTGGGCAGAGATTTTAGCTCAGGACGTTAGGGTTGTTAACGTTTAGTGAAAATATGAGTTCAAGAACGTTAGTGACAATCAACTTTCTCACTAATGTTCCTAAGTAAAAGCCACGTTAACCTCTACATTAGTGGCACAAACGTTGCCACCAACGTTGCCTCTAGGTCCTTCGCACACGTTATTGGGACTTAACTTTCCCAATAACGTTGAAAAGCCCCCATTGCTCCTACGTTAGAGCCCACGTTAACTTAGTTAACGTGGCTCTTTAACGTGGGCTTACCATCCTTCGAGAACGTTAGTGACATTCAACATTGTCACTAACGTTCCAATGTGCCCCCATGTCTCACGTTAGAATCCACGTTAACTAGGTTAACGTGGCTTATAACGTGGCCATGCTTAGCCATCCCCAACGTTAGTGACAATGTTGAGTGTCACTAATGTTGGCTCATCATTCCTCATCCACGTTAGCTTCCACGTTAACTAAGTTAACGTGGGAGTTAACGTGACTCATAGTGGCTTATGTGGCTCCTTCCAACGTTAGTGACAATGTTGAGTGTCACTAACATTGGCCATCACCTTCTTCTCTCACGTTAGCCTCCACGTTAACTAAGTTAACGTGGAAGTTAACGTGGCTCCTAGGGGTTGTGTGGTTGCTTCCAACGTTAGTGACAATGTTGGGTGTCACTAACGTTGTCGACCATTCTTGCCTCTTCACGTTAGCTTCCACGTTAACCAAGTTAACGTGAGAGTTAACATGGCATTGTGCACTTAGGCTAATGTTAGTGACAATGTTGAATGTCACTAACGTTTGCTTCCTTTCCCCCTTTTAACGTTAGAGGCCACGTTAACTAAGTTAACGTGGACTCTAACGTGGCCACTTGTGAGCATTGGCCAACGTTAGTGATAATGTTAAGTGTCACTAACGTTGGCTCAAATTCCCTTCTTCATATTAGAGTTCAGGTTAACTTAGTTAACGTGACTCTTAATGTGGGTAATGATGGCTTCGAGAGCGTCATTGGCAGTCACTTTTCTCATTAACTTTGCAAGTTATCTCCCATTCCTTACTTCCTTTGGTCCTGAAATCAGGCAATAGAGTGCATCAAAGTTCTAGTCCAAGTCATGGGTAATGCAGAATACAATTTGTCATTAAACTCATGCAAAATCCTCATGAAATCATGTAAAATGCACAATGTATGCTTGAATCAAGGTGTAAGTGAATATCTACCCAAAACTAGCCTATTTCCTAAGAAAATGCATGAAACTATCCTAAAAACAGTAAAGAAAAGGTCAGTAAAACTGGCCAAAATGCCCTGGCATAAAAAACACCAAGGAACACCAAACTTAAGAATTTTAAGATCAAGACACAAAGAAGACTCAAGAACACTTTGAAGATTCACAAGAACACCAAGAACAAAAGAAAGAACACCAAACTTCAAATTTTTTTGAAGACCAAAATAACTTTTTGAAAATTATATAAAGATTAACAAGAAAACTCCAAACTTAAAGTTTGGCACAAGATAAAATCAAGAAAAATTATTTTTGAAAAAGATTTTTAATAGAACTGGTGCCCAATCATCAAGAACATAAACAAATGCTCTAGCCAATTGAGCTGTAAATGTAACACTTGTTTTGAAGAGGTATATTATCACTAACTAAAAATAAATTCCTTTTTGAAGACTAATGCTTTGGAAAAAGACAAGAAAAACAAGAAAAGACACAGAACAAGAAAAACTAAAAATCAAACAAGACAAATAAACAAGAACAACTTGAAGATCAAAGAACACAACTTCGAAAATTTAAAAGAAAAATATAGAATATGCAATTGACACCAAACTTAGAACAAGACACTAAACACACGAAAAAAATTAAAAATTGATAAAGAAAAATAATATTTTTGAAAAATTTTTTAAAAGGAAATAAAGGACTCAGAATTTAATGACTCTATAGCAACAAAAATAAATTATTCCTAATCTAAGCAACAAAATAAACCTTTAGTTGTTCAAACTCAAACAATCCCTGGCAACGGCGCCAAAAACTTGGTGCACGAATTGTGAATCACACTTTTCACAATTCGTACCACTAACCAGCAAGTGCACTGGGCCGTCCAAGTAATACCTTACGTGAGTAAGGGTCGAATCCCACAGAGATTGTTGGTTTGAAGCAATCTCTGGTTATCTTGTAAATCTCAGTTAGGAGGTTAATTATAATTATCAGTTGACTTGCAAATGAACAAGGGAACATAAAATAAATACTTGGTATGCAGTAATGGAGAATATGTTGGAGTTTTGGAGATACTTTGTCTTCTGAATCTCTGCTTTCTCCCTGTCTTCTTCTTCACGCATGCAAGGTTCCTCCTATGGAAAGCTGTGTGTTGGTGGATCACCGTTGTCAATGGTTACCATCTGTCCTCTCAGTGAAAAAGGTCCAGGTGCGCTGTCACCGCACGACTAATCATCTGTCGGTTCTCGATCATGTCAGAATAGGATCCATTGATCCTTTTGCGTCTATCACTACGCCTAACACTCGCGAGTTTGAAGCTCGTCACAGTCATTCAATCCCTGAATCCTACTCGGAATACCACAGACAAGGTTTAGACTTTCCGGATTCTCAAGAATGCTGCCAATGGATTCTAGCTTATACCACGAAGATTCTGATTAAGGAATCCAAGAGATATTCATTCAATCGAAAGTAGAACGGAGGTGGTTGTCAGGCACGCGTTCATAGGTTGAGAATGGTGATGACTGTCACGGATCATCACATCCATCATATTGAAGTGCGAATGAACATCTTAGATAGAAACAAGCGTGTTTGAATAGAAAACAGAAATAGTTGCATTAATTCATCGAAACACAGCAGAGCTCCTCACCCCCAACGATGGAGTTTAGAGACTCATGCCGTCAGAAATTACAAAGTTCAGATCTAAAATGTCCTGAGATGCAAAATAAATCTCTAAAAGTTGTTTAAATACTAAACTAGTAACCTAGGTTTACAGAAAATGAGTAAACTATGATAGATAGTGCAGAAATCCACTTCTGGGGCCCACTTGGTGTGTGCTGGGGCTGAGACTTAAGCTTCTTACGTGCCTGGGCTGTTTTGGGCATTCAACGCCAGGTTGTAACCTGTTTCTGGCGTTGAACTCCAACTTGTAACTTGTTTCTGGCGCTGGACGCCAGACTGCAACATGGAACTCGCATTGAACGCCAGTTTATGTCGTCTATCCTTGAGCAAAGTATGGACTATTATATATTTCTGGAAAACCCTAGATGTCTACTTTCCAACGCAATTGAGACCGCACAATTTGGAGTTGTGTAGCTCTAGAAAATCCACTTTGAGTGCAGAAAGGTCAGAATCCAACAGCATCAGTAGTCCTTTTTCAGCCTGAATCAGATTTTTGCTCAGCTCCCTCAATTTCAGCCAGAAAATACCTGAAATCACAGAAAAACACAAAAACTCATAGTAAAGTCCAGAAATGTGATTTTTAATAAAAAAACTATTAAAAATATACTAAAAACCAACTAAATCATACTAAAAACTAAGTAAAAATAATGCTAAAAAGCGTATAAATTATCCGCTCATCAACACTCTTGAGAGTTTTGAAATGTGTGCGTACGCACAGGGGTGTGCGTACGCACAGGTGTCAATTTTTACAAGGATCTATTCACTCGCACAACCTGTGCCAGCGCCCCCAACAAACTGACCTTCTCGACGTCTGCGTCCGCATAGGTTGAAGTTTTTCCTTAGATGTGTGCGTGCACAAGCTGTGCTGGCACTGCGAACAGAATGCACTTCCCTGCCTGTGCGTGCGCACAGACATGTGCGTCCGCACAGGTTGAAATATTTGCAGGGTGTGCATCCGCACGAGGGTGTGCGCTCGCACAAATCAAAAATCATGAAATTCTGCAACTTTGCAGAATTTCAGATTTTTAACACTAACTTTGAAGGATCATAACTTCCTCTACAAAATTTCAGTTTTCACAAATTTTATATCGATCTAAAGAGTTTTCAAAGATCTTTAATTATAAACAAATTTCAATCAATTTCGAAAACCAAGGCAAAAGTTATGAATGAGCAAAATTCACCAAAAACTCAATTTTACCAAACTTTACAATTTACACAATTTCTTACCATACACATCCCAAACCATACTATACCATCCAAAATTCCATTTTTCATCAAGATGTACCTATTGTATCATAATACACCAACCTTACCACATTCTTCTTCTCATTTCATTATTTCCAATTCCAACATCAACCATATAACACTTATGATCAAAATCATCATCACACTCACCATTTCATAAATCATCATACTACAATTATCATAAAGAACCAACTTCCAATCCACACAATCATTCAACATCAATATATCATTAAAATTCATCACAATCAACCCAACAATCATCAATTCATCATCATATAACATAACAACAATCATTTTAGTTTAATCTATCTTATTGGTCACTAGCCTATGTGTCCATGAATATTATATACTACATAGAGGAAACCGAAAGCATACCTTGGCCGATTCCCCTTTATGCACCCAAATTCCAACTTAGCACAAACAAGCTTCCAACCACAATCCAAGCATTCAAATCCACTCCAATAAGCACAATTAAGTTCCAAGAGCTCCCAAAGCCACAATAACCAAACTATATACATATAAATCACCTCAAATCAACCTAGGGTTCCAATTAAACATAAATCCACAAGGGTTTAGTGGCCCTTACCTTCTCCAACCGATTTACTAGCAAGAATCCAAGGCTAAGCAAGCATTAGAGCAAACCTAAACACCAAGGATCACAAAAACTCATTTAATCAAAAATTCTATAAACCCAAAATTTTGAGGAGAGAAACTGAGAGGGATTCGAGCTTTCTGATGAGCGGATAATTTATACGCTTTTTGGCAATGTTTTTAGTATGTTTTTAGTAGGATCTAGTTACTTTTAGGGATGTTTTTATTAGTTTTTATGTTAAATTCACATTTCTGGACTTTACTATGAGTTTGTGTGTTTTTCTGTGATTTCAGGTATTTTCTGGCTGAAATTGAGGGACTTGAGCAAAAATCAGATTCAGAGGTTGAAGAAGGACTGCTGATGCTGTTGGATTCTGACTTCCCTGCACTCAAAGTGGATTTTCTGGAGCTACAGAACTCCAAATGGTGCGCTCTAAACGGCATTGGAAAGTAGACATCCAGGGCTTTCCAGCAATATATAATAGTCCATACTTTTCTCGAGTTTAAATGATGCAAAAGGGCGTTGAACGCCAGTCCTATGCTGCAGTCTGGAGTTAAACGCCAGAAACACGTCACGAACCAGAGTTGAACGCCAAAAACACGTTACAACTTGGCGTTCAACTCCAAAAGAAGCCTCTGCACGTGTAAACTTCAAGCTCAGCCCAAGCACGCACCAAGTGGGCCCCAGAAGTGGATTTATGCATCAATTACTTACTTCTGTAAACCCTAGTAGCTAATTTAGTATAAATAGGACTTTTTACTATTGTATTTAGATCTTTCGGAACATCTTTGGGTTATCTTTTGATCATTTGATCATGTTTTGAGGGCTGGCCATTCGGCCATGCCTGAACTTTATCACTTATGTATTTTCAACGGTAGAGTTTCTACACACCATAGATTAAGGTGTGGAGCTCTGCTGTTCCTCATGAATTAATACAAAGTACTACTGTTTTTCTATTCAATTCAACTTATTCCGCTTCTAAGATATCCATTCGCACTTCAACATGAATGTGATGATCGTGACAGTCATCATCATTCCCTATGAACACGTGCCTGACAACTACTTCCGTTCTACCTTAGATTGAATGAGTATCTCTTGGATTCCTTAATCAAAATCTTCGTGGTATAAGTTAGAACCCATGGATGGCCATTCCTAAGATCCGGAAAGTCTAAACCTTGTATGTGGTATTCCGAGTAGGATCTGGGAAGGGATGGCTGTGACGAGCTTTAAACTCGCGAGTGCTGGGCGTAGTGACAGACGCAAAATGATCAATGGATCCTATTCCAGTATGATCGAGAACCGACAGATGATTAGCCATGCAGTGACAGCGCATTGGACCATTTTCACTGAGAGGACAGGATGTAGCCATTGACAACGGTGATGCCTAACATACAGCTTGCCATAGAATGGAGTAGGACTGATTGGATGAAGACAGCAGGAAAGCAGAGGTTCAGAGGAACAAAAGCATCTCTATACGCTTATCTGAAATTCTCACCAATGAATTACATAAGTATTTCTATCTTTATTTTCTGTTTATTTATTATTATTATTCGAAAACTCCATAACCATTTAATATCCGCCTGACTGAGATTTACAAGGTGACCATAGCTTGCTTCATACCAACAATCTCCGTGGGATCGACCCTTACTCACGTAAGGTTTTATTACTTGGACGACCCAGTGCACTTGCTGGTTAGTTGTATCGAAGTTGTGACAAATTATGAATTAAGATTAGAGCACCAAGTTTTTGGAGCCATTACCAGGGATCACAATTTTGTGCACCAAGTTTTTGGCGCCATTGCCGGGGATTGTTCGAGTTTGGACAACTGACGGTTCATCTTGTTGCTCAGATTAGGTAATTTTCTTTTTGTTTTATTTTTAAAAAAAATTTCTTCAAAAATCTTTCAAAATATTTTTCCTTTTGTTTTCGAAAATTATTTCAGAATTTTTAAGAATGAATTCTAGAGTTTCATGAAGCATGTAGAAGCCTGGCTGGCTGTAAAGCCATGTCTAAATTCATTTGGACTGAGGCTTCCAAGTCATCATTACATGAGCAAGCTAGTTGTTGCTAATCAAATTTTTTATTGTATGACTGATTTGTATCTTCTAAAGCTTGGCTGGCTATTAAGCCATGTCTAACCCTTGGATTGGAGCTTTAGGCTAACATTGAAAGATTCCTAGAATTCTTATTAAAAATTTTTGAATTTCTTATTTTCTTTTTCCTATATGTTTTTCGAAAAAAATATACAAAAATCCAAAAAAAATTAATAAAATCATAAAAATAAAAAAAATATTTTATGTTGTTTGTTTGAGTCTTGAGTCAATTTTTAAGTTTGGTGTCAATTGCATATTTTTCTTTTTCTAAAATTTTTTTTCGAAAATTCATGCATTCATAGTGTTCTTCATGATCTTCAAGTTGTTCTTGGTAAGTCTTCTTGTTTGATCTTGATGTTTTCTTATTTTGTGTCTTTTGTTGTTTTTCATGTGCATCTTTGCATTCATAGTGTCTAAGCATTAAAGATTTCTAAGTTTGGTGTCTTGCATGTTTTCTTTTCTTGAAAATTTTTCAAAAATAAGTTCTTGGTGTTCATCTTGACATTCAAAGTGTTCTTGGTGTTCATCTTGACATTCATAGTATTCTTGCATGCATCACATGTTTTGATCCAAAATTTTCATGCATAGAGTCAATTTTGTGTTTTTCTCTTTCATCATTAAAAATTCAAAAATCAAAAAAATATCTTTCCCTTTTTCTCCCATAAAATTCGAAAATTTGAGTTGACTTTTTCAAAAATTTTTAAAATCTTGTTGTTTCTTATGAGTCAAATCAAATTTTCAAATTGAAAATTCTATCTTTTTCAAAAATTAAATCTTTTTCATTTTTCTTATTTATTTTCGAAAATTTTAAAAATATTTTTTAAAAATCTTTTTCTTAATTTTATCTCATAATTTTCGAAAATATTATCAACAATTAATGTTTTGATTCAAAAATTTCAAGTTTGTTACTTTCTTGTTAAGAAAGTGATGGGAAGCAGAAGCTGGTGAATTAAAAATTTATTAAAATGGTTACGTTGCAAGTATAGTTCTTAACTCACTGAAAATCTGCTTATCAATTTAGAAATATGTCACAGAGAGTTTAAATTAAAATTACTGGGAGTTTTAAGTCCCAGGTCGTCTCCCAATGAGTTGCAGAAAAGTGTGCTGTTTTATTAATCAGATGTTCCAAGAAGTTGAGCTAAGTAAATTGGAATATAAATTGAGGAATTTGAAATAATATAAATAAAAGTCTTGACTGGGAATTGATTAGTTAGAATCTCTATCATTGATGGAGTGATTTTTAAGATTGATTTATAATTAACGGTTACTGTGTTTGGTTATCCTTTACTAGGTAAGGGAAAGTCAAACAAGTTGGACTGCCAGATCTATTCACGAGTTACAACCCACTTAGTTCAAAGGGATTGGCGTTGGTGATAGGATAGCAATCCAACATTTAACCCAACTATAAAATTCTCTTTCAATCCTTCCAACTCAAGAATTCCTTTTAATCAACTCCCTATCAAGTAATGAAACTACTCACGCATTGTAAATAAAGAATCCATGGCACATAAAAAGGAATTAAAAGAAGACATGATTATTGGAATTGAAATTGAATTAAAGAGAAATAATCCTTCCATTAATTAATCATAAAAGTATCTGAATGACAAAATTGAACATAACAAAGAACATGGAAGAATAAAACCAAGTTAAGAGAACAAACTAGAATGATGAAGTCTTGATGAGGAAATAACTCTTCTCAATGTTCCAATGCTAAGACCAATTGAAAATTAAAATTCTAAAAACTAGAGAGAAAAACCTAAGAGAGTGAAAAAAAACTAGATCTCAAACTACTGAATGAATGTGTGTGTTGTTTCTGCATATTCTCTGACTCTAGTCTGCTGTTCCGGGCCGAAAACTGGGCCGAAATAAGGTCCAAAATCGCCCCCATCGAATTCTACAGATTATGCAGATCGCACATGTCATGCGATCGCGTCGTCCATGCAGACGCGTCGCTTGCGCTTTTTCCTCTCCACGCGTTCGCGTCGTCCACGCTACCGCGTCGCTTGCGCTTTCCAATCCGCGCGGCCGCGCAAGCCATGCGGCCGCGTCACTGCGATTTGTGCTCCTTCGCGCGGTCGCATGAGCCATGCGACCGCGTCACTTCTCGCTGGTTATCTCCTCAAATTCTTGTGTTCCTTCCATTTTTGCTAGCTTCCTCTCCAATCTCCATCTCATTCATGCCCTATAAGGCCTGAAACACTTGACACGCAGATCACGGCATCGAATGGAATAAAGGAGAATTAAAAGTAAATAATTAAAGTCTCTAGGAAGCAATTTTCAAACATGTACTGAATTTAGGAAGGAAATCTAAATGCATGCTAAATTGATGAATAAGTGGGCAAGGATCATGACAAAACCACACGATTAAAAACAATATAAACCATAAAATAGTGGTTTATCAACCTCCCAACACTTAAACATTAGCATGTCCTCATGCTAAATTGAAGGAGACAAGGAAATAAGTATGAACATGCAGAAACTCATAAAATGCAATACAATCCTACGTATATAAATAAGTGCAACTATATGATTATTGTCCACTTGATCAAAAGTAAATAAGCCCTTCAAAATAGTTACAAATCAAATTCCACTAATTCTATCATTATACAATAAAACTGATAAAAGTGCAAGAAGATAGCTTATGAAAGCAGGAAACATGAAAATTCAAGCATTGAACCCTTATTGATAATGTATGTACGCTCTAATCTCTAGTGTATAGGGTAATCACTCAATTCTTTTCTAGTCATGTTTTCTAACTTTTGTTTTCCTCTTAACCAATCAACAACGGTTAATATACCAATGCAAACATCATGAGGTCTTTTCAGGGTTATAATGGGGCCAAGGTGCAGGTAAGGATATACATATGGCTAAGTGAGCTTTATAAATTGAATCTTTAATTAACCTAAGCTCTCACCTAATATACATATATTCTATATACTTTTAAATTCATGCTTAGCTACCCATAATTCCCTTTTTCAACCCATACTCATGTTTCAACTTTGTATTTTAATTCTATCATATGTGCATTGATCTTTGAATTCTGAATTTAACATTGGGATAATTTTGTCCCCTTATTTATTGATTTTTTTTTTGAATAAATAAAGTTTATCAACGCACATAGATTTTTGATTCTTATAGTTTCACATGAATAGGTATCCAAATTCCTTTTAAATTTTCATGACATATCCCCTTAACAACTTTTGTTTCCACAATTTCCCATACTTAACTAGTACACACAATTCTATCTTAAGCTAACCAAAGATTCAATTTGGGATATGCAATTGTTTTTTCAGCTTAAGGTTAGTAATGTGGTAAA
Source organism: Arachis hypogaea (assembly GCF_003086295.3). Taxonomy (NCBI): domain Eukaryota; kingdom Viridiplantae; phylum Streptophyta; class Magnoliopsida; order Fabales; family Fabaceae; genus Arachis; species Arachis hypogaea. Next base: position 72,924,987 of record NC_092051.1, on the reverse strand, counting down.
ATATAGAACAAATGGGGTTTTAAAGGCTCAAAGTGGTTAACAAGGGTAATTAAAAAGGGTAGGCTTGATTTGGATAAGTGAGTTTAAACAAATAATGGCCTCAATCATGTGCAAGCATGTAAATATAATAAATATTGGACATATAAGATAAAACAAAATATAGATTACAATCATAGAGAAGTAAACACACAAGAATAAAATGATTATGGTTAAATAGTGTAACCATACATAAAGGCTCAAATCTTTCACAGGTTGTGTGTTCTTTAGCTCAAACATCATGTTCCAAATACAACTCAAGCAGATTTATCATAAAAATTTTGAAAAATTAGTGAAATTTTGTTCCAAAGATAGATTTTTAAAAGAAACTTATTGTCTTTTCAATCAAGTAGAACATGCATGCAACTATTCTAACCTATGCAATTTATTCTATTTTATAAAAGAAAGAAAATCTAACTAAAATATCCTAATTATTGGTGCCAGAGAAGAGAATTTACCTCTAGAAGTCAGGTACTGACCGACCTCCCCACACTTAAGGCTTTGCACCGTCCTCGGTGCCATCTGTCAGAAACAGGGGTGGGCTGGTAGTAGTATCTCCACAGTCGGGACCATCATGGCTCCTGGTGCTGGTAAAAGAAGTAGAGTCCGGAGTGTCTAAGTCTTTGAATTTGCCCATGATCAGCCCCTTAAGGTATGTGAATCGGCGCTTGTTACGGCGCTCTCTCATCTTAGCTTTCTGTTCATGCCGATCCAACTTTTCAAGTAACTGTTGGAGCAATTTCTCAGTGGTAGATGCTTGTGGTGTTGAAGAAGGAATATCTTCAATTGGCTCAGTAGGCTGGCTTGTAGTGGCTGCTGAAAGTCTGAGGTATTTCCCGTTAGGGACATATTGATCATCCCGTGGAACCATGGCTTTGGTGTCCCCAGCTCTGTAGGAGACTCTGGCTGCTGAGACAAGATCTGAGACCAGGGCGGGAAAAGGTAAGTTGCCCGCGATTTGTACATACTCCATAGCATTCCGGATGTGTCTTGAAGGATTCAGAGGTTGGTCTGTAAGGATGCACCATAGTAGAACAGCCATGTCTGCAGTGAAGGAGGACTCATGGGTGCTCGGAAAGACGTAATGGGACATGATCTGTGCCCATACGTGAGCCTCCAAGGTAAGTGCGGAAGCCAAGATTCCCTTAGGGCGGGAACGGTGGTATCCGTAGATCCAACGGCTGCCAGGTAAAGCGATGACTCTGAGAACGGAGTCCCAGTCAAATTGGTATCTCTGGCGCTGAAGGGTTGCTTCTTGAAAAGCGTCCATTCCTGCTGGAATAGGGGGAAGACTCAGAGCTTGCTGAATGGCCTCTTCTGTGATGGGGACTTGCTTTTGCCGGACATAAACAGACTGCAGGGTCGGTATGTAGAAGTTGGAGTAGAACTCAACTACCCAAGAGAGATTGACCTGCCTCGGCTATCTCCGTAAGAAACCCCATTGTCTTCGCTCAATTTGCGGCTCAACAAAGGTGGCAATATTGGACGGGAGGGTAAGAAGGTATTCATTGTTATAGTTCCTTTCTGCCAGGATGGGGAACATCTGCTCACAGTAGCGATTGGAAAATCACGCAGCGTCCTTTGCTGGAAAGGCTTTCTCCTTTTCGTCAACCTTTATTATCCTCTTGACTCGTTTTGTTGAGGGCTTGACTGCGGTTGAAGAAAGCTCTGCCACTAATGCTCTTTTAGTTCCTCTTCTTGCTGGTGGTCTGGAAGTTGCTTTCTCCTTTCCTTTCTTGGTGGCCATCCTGAAAGAAGGGAAGAGAAAGAAAATTAAATGCAAAGAGAGATACAGCAAGGAAGGAAACAGAAAAGAGGGTGAATGATGCACAGTAAAATGTAGATGACATTAACACATGCTCTCGAGTACATATGAAAAGCCATCAATGGGAAATAGCTAGTGCATAAAAAGACAAGTGAATGCAAGGTGTTTATTGGCATGCTGGCAAAGGGCATGAGTAGCATAGACCAAGCATTACTTTGTAACAAACCATCACGTTTGTATTGACAATTGAATTCAATTAATAAAATAATAGGGGAAAGTTGTGAAAAGCAAGCATTGAATAGTATAGGAACATAGAGAAGTGCATAATGCCACACGGGCTTTTTGACAAACACATAGTATGCATGTTAAAAAAGATGTAAAAAGTATGAAATTGAACATGCAAGCAATCCCCTAAAAAAATAATAATAATAATAATTGTCAAATAAATTGTAACAAGTCACAAGCATATAGTGAGGGATAATGACTCAAAAAATTTCTAACACCATGTAAAAAGGGAAAAGAAGAATAAAGAAAATAAAAGTTTGAAAAGAAAAGGAAAAGAAAAAGAAAATAATAATATATACATAATATAATAAGAATGATAGAAAAGAGAAGAACGAAGAAGAAGGTAAAACCTTGTTAATGGAGGAGAGAGAGAGAGAGTGAGATAGAAAGGAGAAGGGGGAAAGAAGAAAGAAGGAAGAATGAGGGAAAAGAAAAATTAGGATTTGGAGGAAAGAAAGATAAGATAATTTGGCAATTGAGGTTTAGCTGTGCGGTGCATGCGACGCGGCCGCCTGGGGCATGCATTCGCATGGGGGCGCGTCAGGGAAGGGGACGTGATCGCGTCGGTCCCGCGGTCGCGTGACCTATGTTGCGCTACTGGCGCAAGTGCAGCCTCGCTCCAGCACAACTCTCTGTTCGATTCATTTCAATTGCCAAAATTGGGTGACGCGATCACGTGGGTCATGCGATCGCGTGAGTGTGCGTCAGAAAATAATTGACGTGGCCGCATCGGCGACGCGGTCGCGTGACAAGGATTGTGCTTCCAGCACCAATCCAGCACCACTCTCGCACAATATAGCATAGTGCACCCTTTTACGTCGAAAATGCAGGGCATGCGGCCGCGTGAAGTACGCGGTCGCGTGGGAGGCCATGATTTTCATGCGACGCGGTTGCGTGGAGTAATTTGTGCCATTGGCACGACTCTAGCGCTCCTCCTGCGTAACTTTCTGTTCATTTTTATTTTTCTTTACTCCTCCTGTCACGCGGACGCGTCACTGGTGCGATCGCGTCGCGCGGCGAATTTTTTTTTTTTAAGGAAAGATAAAGACATGTAATTGAAAGAGCACGGAAGCACTAATAAAGAGAAGAGTTATTAAAGAAGAAAAACTAAAAGTGAAGAAAGGAATGATCATACCGCGGTGGGTTGTCTCCCACCAAGCACTTTGCTTTTACGTCCGTAAGTTGGACGCTCCACTAGCTCAATCTGCTGCTATGTGGGGATCTTCCAAGTGGAAGATCTCAAGCTCCTTATTTTTCTGCACATTCTCACCATGGTACAGCTTTAGGCGGTGTCCATTAACCTTAATAAGTTCAGAACTTGAAGGATGGCTTAGGTGATAGACTCCGTACGGTTCAGTCTTCTCTATTCTGTATGGACCTTCCCATTTTGATCTCAACATACCGGGCATGAGCCTCAGTCGAGATTTGTAAAGGAGAACAAAATCTTCAGGTTGGAACTCTCTCTTCTTGATGTTTTGATCATGCACAGCTTTCATCTTTTCCTTGTATATTCTGGAGTTCTCATAAGCTTCTAGACGAAGGTTCTCCAGTTCCTGTAGTTGCAACTTTCTTTCAGTTCCGGCTTTCTCAATTTCCATGTTGCACTCTTTAACTGCCCAGAAGGCTCTGTGTTCGATTTCAACTAGAAGATGGCAAGCTTTTCCGTAAACTAAGCGAAAGAGACTCATCCCAATGGGTGTCTTGTATGCTGTTCTATATGCCCACAGTGCATCTTGTAGTCTGGCGCTCCAGTCCTTTCTATGAGGTTTTACTATCTTCTGCAGGATACACTTAATTTCTCTGTTTGACACCTCGGCTTGCCCATTAGTTTGGGGATGGTAAGCTGTTGCAACTTTATGGATTATCCCATGCTTCTTCATCAATCTTGTTAGTCTCCTGTTAAAAAAATGGGTGCCTTGATCGCTCACGATCGCTCGTGGTGATCCAAAGCGGCATATAATATGGTTTCTCACAAAGGAAACAACAGTGTTAGCATCATCAGTGTGGGTAGGAATTGTTTCCACCCATTTGGAAACATAATCCACAGCTAACAATATATAAAAATATCCACTAGAATTTGGAAATGGACCCATGAAGTCAATGCCTCATACATAAAAAATTTCACAGAAAAGCATATATTGTTGAGGCATCTCATTCCTCCTGGATATGTTACCAAATTTCTGGCATGGGTGACAAGATTTACAAAACTCAGCAGCATCTCTAAAAAGAGTAGGCCACCAGAATCCGCAGTCTAAGATCTTTCTAGCTATTCTTTGAGGGCCAAAGTGTCTTCCACTCTCAGATGAGTGACAGGCCTCTAAAATGGACTGGAATTCTGATTGAGGTACACAACGTCTAATTATCTGGTCAGCGCCACATCTCCATAAATATGGGTCATCCCATATATAATATTTGGACTCACTTTTCAGCTTGTCTCTTTGATGTTTAGAAAAATGTGGAGGAAATGTGCGGCTAACTAAATAATTAGCAACAGGTGCATACCAAGGGACTACCTCAGATACTGCTTGCAGGTTGTCAAAAGGAAAATTATCATCTATAGGAGTAGAATCATCCTTAATATGTTCAAGGCGACTCAAGTGGTCCGCTACTAAATTTTGGTTACCACTCCTATCCTTTATTTCTAAATCAAATTCTTGTAACAGCAGTATCCAACGTATAAGTCTTGGTTTGGATTCCTTTTTAGCTAATAAATACTTTAGAGCTGCATGGTCCGAATACACTACTACTCTAGTACCAAGTAAATAAGCTCGGAATTTATCCAGAGCGAAAACAATAGCAAGTAGCTCTTTCTCAGTAGTAGTATAATTGGACTGGGCAGTGTCTAAAGTCTTAGACGCATAGGCAATAACAAAAGGATCCTTACCTTCACGCTGAGCTAGTGCTGCTCCTACTGCATGGTTGGAAGCATCGCACATGATCTCAAACGGCTGGCTCCAGTCGGGTCCTCTCACAATTGGGGCTTGAGTTAGAGCGGTCTTCAGCTTATCAAATGCTTGTTTGCAATCTTCACTGAACTCGAACACAATGTCCTTCTGCAGTAATCTGGATAAGGGAAGTGCCACCTTACTAAAATCTTTAATAAATCTCTTGTAGAAACCTGCATGGCCAAGGAACGAATGGACTTCCCTCACAGAAGAGGGGTAAGGTAAACTAGAAATAACATTCACCTTTGCTGGGTCTACAGAAATACCATTATTAGATACCACATGTCCTAATACAATCCCTTGCTTTACCATAAAGTGGCATTTTTCAAAGTTCAACACATCTATCTAATACTCTAGATAATCCATCTAAGCAAAGGTTAAAAGAATCACCATAAACGCTAAAATCGTCCAAAAAAACTTCCATACAGTCCTCAATAAGATCAGAGAAAAGACTCATCATGCACCTTTGGAAGGTGGCTGGTGCATTGCACAAGCCAAAGGGCATTCTCTTATAAGCGTAAGTCCCAAAAGGACATGTAAAAGTAGTCTTTTCCTGATCCTCAGGAGCTATATGAATCTGGAAATAACCTGTGTAACCATCTAGAAAGCAATAATGTGATTTACCTGACAGGCGATCCAGTATTTGATCAATGAATGGAAGTGGGTAGTGATCCTTACGGGTAGCTTGGTTGAGATGCCTGTAATCAATGCAGACTCTCCAAGCATTCTGAACTCTAGTTGCTATGAGCTCTCCATGCTCATTCTTCACGGTAGTGACTCCGGACTTCTTGGGCACAACTTGTACTGGGCTTACCCATTCACTGTCTGAAATAGAATATATGATACCTGCTTCCAATAGTCTGGTCACTTCCTTTTTGACAACTTCCAAGATGGTGGAATTCAATCTTCTTTGTGGTTGACGGATAGGTCTTGCTCCCTCTTCTAAAAATATTCTGTGCTCGCATACTTGAGGGTTGATTCCCACTATGTCTGCCAAACTCCACCCAATTGCCTTCTTATGCTTCCTCAGTACATCAAGTAACTGCTCTTCTTGTTGAGAAGTCAATTCTCTTGCAATAATAACCGGAAGCTTCTGCTCATCCTCAAGATAAGCATATTTGAGATGTGGAGGGAGAGGTTTCAATTCTAACTTTTGATCATGGGCAGGCTCTGGATTATCTGGGGCTTGCGAAAATGGCGAAGTGTCCTCATTGTCAGTTAAGAGGGTCCCCACACTTGGATCTTGTCCAGTGTGCCTCTCTTCAAACTCTTCTTTTTGAACTTCAGCCACACTCTCGTCTATGACATCACACTGGAAGATAGAACGATCTTCTGGGGGGTTGTCAATGACTCCATTCAGATTGAAGATTACTATGCGGCCATCTATTTCAAAGGAGTATGTTCCTGAAAAAGCATCTAATTTGAATTTTGATGTCTTCAGGAATGGTCTTCCAAGTAGGATTGATGATGGCTTATCTGAATCATTATGGGGCGTCTCCAAGATATAAAAATCAGTGGGAAATGTGAGCCCTTTAATGTTCACCAAAACATCTTCAGCAACTCCAGCCACTGTAATAATGCTTTTATCTGCTAACACAAAACGAGCTGCCGACCTTTTTAAGGGAGGGAGCCTTAAAACATCATATATAGACAAAGGCATTATACTGACACATGCTCCTAAATCACACATGCAATCATAAATTACTACACCACCAATAGTACAACTAACTATGCAAGGACTTGGATCACTACATTTTTCAGGTAATCCTCCCATTAAAGCAGATATAGAACTACCTAAAGGAATAGTTTCTAATTCGTTAATTTTGTCTTTATGGATACATAAGTCTTTTAGAAACTTTGCATATTTAGGTACCTGCTGAATAACATCGAAAAGGGGAACAGTTACCTCAACCTTTTTGAATATTTCTACCATTTTAGGATCAGGTTCCAGCTGCTTCCTGGGCTTCCTTGCAAGTTGTGGAAATGGAATGGGAGTAGTGTTTTCTGTGGAGCCTACGTCTTTTTGTGCTTCTTCCTGTGGTTGAGCTATCTCTCCTTCAGCTATGTCCTGTATGTCCTCTTCCTCTTCAACATCTTCGATTTCTACCACCTCTTCAGCTGAGGCGTATTCTGGTGGGCTTGGTTCCTCCTGATTCCTCTCCTGCAGTGTGGTTCCAGACCTCAGGGTGATGGCATTAATGCCTCCCTTCGGATTGGGTAACGGTTGGGAGGGGATTCCAGTGGTGCTTGAAAGTTGGTTACTAGAATTTTGTGCTGAACCAAGTTGTGTCATAAAAGCTTGCAGAGTAGAGGTGAAACCATTCAGACTGGCGTTAATACTATTCACGATGGTATTTTCAATGGCCAGTTGTCTTTTCTCAAAAGCTTGTAATAAATCTTCATTAGAAGATACAGAAGAATGAGTAAATTGAGAGGTTTGCTGCTGATTGTGCGGTGGTCCTTGGTTTTGCCTCAGGTGAGGTGCTCGGTACAGTTGATTTTGCTGCCTGTTGTTGTTATTATTCTACCTCTGATTTCCCTGATTATCTCTGCCTCCCCTATTATTGTTGTCCCTCCAATTCTGGTTTGAATTGTCCTGCCATCCATGGTTATTATTTCCACTTTGATTGCACCCTTGGTTGGGGCGGTCATAGAAGTTGTGAGTGGATGCCACCATGTTGTCTTCTTGTTGGAGCTGCGGGCATTCATCAGTGTAATGGCTGTAATCAGCACAAATTCTGTAAATTCTTTGTGGAACCAGTAGTTGGTTTTGCTGCGGTTGAGTTTGCTGAGCTTGTTGAGTCAACTGCATTTGCTTCAGCAGGTTGGTCATCTCACAGATGCTTCGATTTAGAGCAGCAGTCTCTATGCCAAAAGATACTTCTGCAATGGCCCTTGAACGGCCTTGCTTCTGTCTGTGGTTCCGAGTAGATTCAGCTAAATCACTGATCAATTGCCAAGCTTCATCAGTGGTCTTGTACTTCTTCATAGACCCATTGCTGGCACTTTCCAATGTGGTCTTATCTTGGGGCCTCATACCTTGTGTGATATAGCTGAGTAGCACGATCTTGTCAATCATGTGGTGGGGGCATGCTTCCAAAATATTATTGAAGCGCTCCCAGTATTCAAAGAGAGTCTCATTGTCATCCTGAACAATTGTAGAGATATCCTTCCTCAGTTTATCAGTAACTTCAGATGGAAAGAATTTCTTCAGAAACTCCTTTCTGAGTGTATCCCAGTTGGATACAGTTGCTAGAGGTTGAGTGTAGTACCACTCTCTTGCTTTTCCCTCAAGAGAGAACGAAAAAGCTTTCAGCAGGATTGAAGTTTCATCAGTGCCATCACGCCTGACAGTAGAACAGGCTGCCTGGAAGTCTCTCAAGTGCTTGATAGGCTCTTGAGCAGGCAGGCCATGAAACTTGGGCATCAAATTTAGCAGTGCGGTCTTTATTTCAAAATCCGTAGCTATCGCTGGATGATGCGCTTGAAACGGTTGCATTGTAAAATCAGGAGCTCCTTCCTCCTGAATGGTAACTCTTCTAGCTGCCATGTTTTCTGCACGTAAAACAACCGAATCAGTAGAACGGGGGTTGGTTTCTTCCTCAAATTCACTTTCAGATCCGCCCTCAGAGCGGGCTAACCTACGCTGTTCCCGTCTTATTCGTGAAATTGTCCTTTCAATTTCAGGATCGAATATTAGCAAGCACGGATCAGGAAGTGAACGCGTCATTTGACGGAAGAAACATGCAGCTCATAGTAGCAAAGTTAAATAAAATGCAAATAAATAAATACTAATTAATAAAATTAGCACTCTATTGCAACTCCCCGGCAACGGCGCCAAAAATTGATGGGAAGCAGAAGCTGGTGAATTAAAAATTTATTAAAATGGTTACATTGCAAGTATAGTTCTTAACTCACTGAAAATCTGCCTATCAATTTAGAAATATGTCACAGAGAGTTTAAATTAAAATTACTGGGAGTTTTAAGTCCCAGGTCGTCTCCCAACGAGTTGCAGAAAAGTGTGCTGTTTTATTAATCAGATGTTCCAAGAACTTGAGCTAAGTAAATTGGAATTTAAATTGAGGTATTTTAAATAATATAAATAAAAGCCTTGACTGGGAATTGATTAGTTAGAATCTCTATCATTGATGGAGTGATTTTTAAGATTGATTTATAATTAACGGTTACTCTGTTTGGTTATCCTTTACTAGGTAAGGGAAAGTCAAACAAGTTGGACTGCCAGATCTATTCACGAGTTACAACCCACTTAGTTCAAAGGGATTGGCGTTGGTGATAGGATAGCAATCCAACATTTAACCCAACTATAAAATTCTCCTTCAATCCTTCAAACTCAAGAATTCCTTTTAATCAACTCCCTATCAAGTAATGAAACTACTCACGCATTGTAAATAAAGAATCCATGGCACATAAAAGGTAATTAAAAGAAGACATGATTATTGGAATTGAAATTGAATTAAAGAGAAATAATCCTTGCATTAATTAATCATAAAAGTATCTGAATGACAAAATTGAACATAACAAAGAACATGGAAGAATAAAACCAAGTTAAGAGAACAAACTTGAGTGATGAAGTCTTGATGAGGAAATAACTCTTCTCAATGTTCCAATGCTAAGACCAATTGAAAATTAAAATTCTAAAAACTAGAGAGAAAAACCTAAGAGAGTGAAAAAAAACTATATCTCAAACTACTGAATGAATGTGTGTGTTGTTTCTGCCTATTCTCTGACTCTAGTCTGCTGTTCCGGGCCGAAATAAGGTCCAAAATCGCCCCCATCGAATTCTGCAGATTATGCAGATCGCACATGTCACGCAATCGCGTCGTCCATGCGGACGCGTCGCTTGCGCTTTTTCCTCTCCACGCGTTCGTGTCGTCCACGCTACCGCGTCGCTTGCGCTTTCCGATCCGCGCGGCCGCGCAAGCCATGCGGCCGCGTCACTGCGATTTGTGCTCCTTCGCGCGGTTGCGTGAGCCATGCGACCGCGTCACTTCTCGCTGGTTATCTCCTCAAATTCTTGTGTTCCTTCCATTTTTGCTAGCTTCCTCTCCAATCTCCATCTCATTCATGCCCTATAAGGCCTGAAACACTTGACACACAGATCACGGCATCGAATGGAATAAAGGAGAATTAAAAGTAAATAATTAAAGTCTCTAGGAAGCAATTTTCAAACATGTACTGAATTTAGGAAGGAAATCTAAATGCATGCTAAATTGATGAATAAGTGGGCAAGGATCATGACAAAACCACACAATTAAACACAATATAAACTATAAAATAGTGGTTTATCAGAAAGATTCAAACTTTAAGTTCTAGAATCATATATTGTGATTTCTTGTGAGTCAAGTCACTAATTGGAATTTTAAAATTCAAATCTTTTTCAAAACTATTTCTAATCATATCTTTCTATCATATCTTTTTAAAATCATATCTTTTTCAAAAAAATTTGATTTTAAAATATCTTTTCTAACTTCTTATCTTTTTATCTTTTCAAAATTGATTTTCAAATCTTTTTCAATTTCAATCATATCTTTTTACTTCAATCATATCTTTTTCAAAACTACCTAACTACTCTTCCCTCTCTAATTTTCGAAAATACCTCCCTCTTTTTCAAAAAATTCTTTTTAATTATTTAATTACTTCAATTTTTAATTTTAATTTTAATTTTATCTTAATTTTCGAAAATCATTAACACTTTTTCAAAATTTATTTTTCGAAATTCCCTCTCTCCCATCTCCTTCTATTTATTTATTCATTTACTAACACTTCTCTTCATCTCAAATCACTGCTCCTATCCTTACCCTTGTGTTTGGATTATCCATTCTTCTTCACTCTTATTCCCTTTCTTCTTCTACTAACAACAAGGGAACCTCTATACTGTGGTAAAAAGGATCCCTATTATTATTTTCTGTTCCCTTCTTGTTGAAGAAGATCCTGAATCTGAAAGGACTCTGAAAAGGAAACTAAGGGAAGCTAAATCACAACAATCCAGAGACAACCTTACAGAAATTTTTGAAAAGGAAGAGGAGATGGCAGCCGAAAATAATAATAATGCAAGGAAGATGCTTGGTGACTTTACTGCACCAAATTCCAATTTCCATGGAAGAAGCATCTCCATCCCTACCATTGGAGCAAACAATTTTGAGCTTAAGCCTCAACTAGTCTCTCTGATGCAACAAAACTGCAAGTTTTATGGACTTCCATCTGAAGATCCTTTTTAGTTCTTAACTGAATTCTTGCATATATGTGATACTGTTAAGACTAATGGAGTAGATCCTAAAGTCTACAGGCTCATGCTTTTCCCATTTGCTATAAGAGACAGAGCTAGAATATGGTTTGATTCTCAACCTAAAGATAGCCTGAACTCTTGGGATAAGCTGGTCACGGCTTTCTTAGCCAAGTTCTTTCCTCCTCAAAAGCTCAGTAAGCTTAGAGTGGATGTTCAAACCTTCAGACAGAAGGAAGGTGAATCCCTCTATGAAGCCTGGGAGAGATACAAGCAACTGACCAAAAAGTGTCCTTCTGATATGCTTTCAGAATGGACCATCCTGGATATATTCTATGATGGTCTGTCTAAATTAGCTAAGATGTCATTGGATACTTCTGCAGGTGGATCCATTCACCTAAAGAAAATGCCTGCAGAAGCTCAAGAACTCATTGACATGGTTACAAATAACCAGTTCATGTACACTTCTGAAAAGAATCCTGTGAATAATGGGACGCCTATGAAGAAGGGAGTTCTTGAAATTGATAATCTGAATGCCATATTGGCTCAGAGCAAAATATTGACTCAGCAAGTCAATATGATTTCTCAGAGTCTGAATGGAATGCAAGCTGCATCCAACAATACTCAAGAGGCATCTTCTGAAGAAGAAGCTTATGATCCTGAGAACCCTGCAATAGCAGAGGTGAATTACATGGGTGAACCTTATGGAAACACCTATAACCCCTTATGGAGAAATCACCCAAATCTCTCATGGAAGGATCAACAAAAGCCTCAACAAGGCTTTACTAATGGTGGAAGAAACAGGTTTAACAATAGTAAACCTTTTCCATCATCCACTCAGCAACAGACAGAGAATTCTGAGCAGAATCCATCTAGCTTAGCAAATTTAGTCTCTGATCTATCTAAGGCCACTCTAAGTTTCATGAATGAAACAAGGTCATCCATTAGAAATTTGGAGGCACAAGTGGGCCAGCTGAATAAGAAGATCACTGAAACCCCTCCTAGTACTCTCCCAAGCAATACAGAAGAGAATCCAAAGAGAGATTGCAAGGCCATTGATATAACCATCATGGCCTAATCCAAGGAGGAAGGGGAGGACATGAATCCTAAGGAGGAAGACCTTCTAGGACGTCCAGTGATCAACAAGGAGCTTCCCTTTGAGGAACCAAAGGAATCTGAGGCTCATCTAGAGACCATAGAAATTCCATTGAACCTCCTTATGCCCTTCATGAGCTCTGATGAGTATTCTTCTTCTGAAGAGAATGAGGATGTCACTGAAGAGTAAGTTGCCAAGTACCTTGGTACAATCATGAAGCTGAATGTCAATTTATTTGGTAATAAGACTTGGGGAGATGAACCTCCCCTGTTCACCAATGAACTAAATGCATTGGATCAACTGAGATTACCTCAGAAGAAACAGGATCCTGGAAAGTTCCTAATACCTTGTACCATAGGCACCATGACCTTTGAGAAGGCTCTATGTGACCTTGGGTCAGGAATAAACCTCATGCCACTCTCTTTAATGGAGAAACTGGGAATCTTTGAGGTGCAAGCTGCTAGAATCTCATTAAAGATGGCAGACAACTCCAGAAAACAGGCTTATGGACAAGTAGAGGACGTGCTAGTAAAGGTTGCAAGCCTTTACATCCCTGCTGATTTCATAATCCTAGATACTGGGAAGGATGAGGATGAATCCATCATCCTTGGAAGACTCTTCCTAGCCATAGCAAGAGCTGTGATTGATGTTGACAGAGGTGAACTAGTCCTTCAATTGAATGAGGACTCCCTTGTGTTTAAAACTCAAGGTCATCCTTCTGTAAACATGGAAAAGAGGCACAGTAAGCTTCTCTCAAAACAGAGTCATGCAGAGCCCCTACAATCAAACTCAAAGTTTGGTGTTGGGAGGCCACAACCAAACTCTAAGTTTAGTGTTGAACTCCCATATCCAAACTCTAAGTTTGGTGTTCGGAAGTTTCAACAATGCTCTGAACATCTGTGAGGCTCCATGAGAGCCCACTGTCAAGCTGTTGACATTAAAGAAGCGCTTGTTGGGAGGCAACCCAATTTTTATTTATCTAATTTTATTTTTATTTTTATTGTTCTTTCATGTTTTATTAGGTTCATGATCATGTGGAGTCACAAAATAAATACAAAAATTAAAAACATAATCAAAAATAGCAGAAGAAAAATCACACCCTGGAGGAGGGACTTATTGGCGTTTAAACGCCAGTAAGGAGCATCTGGCTGGCATTCAACGCCAGAACAGAGCATGGATCTGGCGTTGAATGCCAGAAACAAGCAGCATCCTGGCGTTCAGATGCCAGAAATGCACACTGAGGAAAGCTGGCGCTGAACGCCAGAAACAAGCATAGAACTGGCGTTCAACGCCAGAAACATGCTGCATCTGGGTGTTGAACGCCCAGAACAAGCATCAATTCGGCGTTTAAACGCCAGAGTTGCATGCAAAGGCATTTTACATGCCTAATTGGTGCAGGGATGTAAATCCTTACACCTTAGGATCTGTGGACCTCACAGGATCAACTCAGCATCTGTGGACCCCACAGGATCCCCACCTACCTCCACTCATACTCTTCCCTCTTCTCATTCATTCTCTCTTCCCAATAAACACCCTTCCCCAAAACCTTTCACCAATCACCTCAAGCTCTCTTCCCTACTACCCCTTCACCACTCACATCCATCCACTCTTCCCCATAAACCTACCTCATAAACCCCACCTACCTTCAAATTTAAAATCACTTTCCCACCCAAACCCACCCTAAGTGGCCGAACCTAACCCCTCTCCCTCCACTATATAAACCCCTCCATTCTCCTTCATTTCCACACAACACAACCATCTCTTCCCCTTCTTGGCCGAAACACAACTCCGTCTCCCTCTCTTCCATTTCTTCTTCTTCTTCTTCTTTTCTTTCTTCTCTTGCTCGAGGGCGAGCAATATTCTATGTTTGGTGTGGTAAAAGCATAAAGCTTTTTGTTTTTCCATTACCATTGATGCCACCTAAGACCGAAGAATCCTCTAGAAAAGGGAAAGGGAAGACAAAAGCTTCCACCTCCGAGTCATGGGAGATGGAAAGATTCATCTCCAAAGCCCATCAAGACCACTTCTATGATGTTGTGGCCAAGAAGAAGGTGATCCCCGATGTCCCTTTCAAACTCAAGAAAAATGAGTATTCGGAGATCCGACATGAGATCCAAAGAAGAGGTTGGGAAGTTTTAACAAATCCCATCCAACAAGTCGGAATTCTAATGGTTTAAGAGTTCTATGCTAATGCATGGATCACTAGGAACCATGATCAAAGTAAGAACCCGAACTCAAAGACTTATCTCACCATGGTTCGGGGGAAATACTTAGATTTGAGTCCGGAAAATATGAGGTTGGCGTTCAACTTGCCAATGATGGAAGAGAACGCACGCCCCTACTCAAGGAGAGTCAACTTTGATCAAAGGTTAGACCAAGTCCTCATGGACATATGTGTGGAAGGAGCTCAATGGAAGATTGACTCAAAAGGCAAACCGGTTTAACTGAAAAGACTGGACCTTAGCCCTGTAGCTAGAGGATGGTTAGAGTTCATTCAACGCTCAATCATTCCCACTAGCAACCGGTCTGAAGTTACTATAGACCGGGCCATCATGATCCATAGCATCATGATTGGGGAGGAAGTGGAGGTTCATGAGATTATACCTCAAGAACTCTACAAGATGGCTGACAAGTCCTCCACTATGGCAAGGTTAGCCTTTCCTCACCTCATTTGCCATCTATGCAATTCGGCTGGGATTGACATAGAGGGAGATATCCTCATTGATTAGGACAAGCCCATCACTAAGAAAAGGATGGAGCGAACAAGAGAGCCTATTCATGGATCTCAAGAGACGCATGAAGAAGCTCATCACCAAGAAATCCCTGAGATGCCTCAAGGGATGCACTTTCCTCCATAGAACTTTTGGGAGCAAATCAACACCTCCCTAGGACAACTGAGTTCCAACATGGGACAACTAAGGGTGGAACATCAAGAGCACTCAATCATCCTCCATGAAATTAGAAAAGATCAAAAAGCTATGAGGGAGGAGCAACAAAGACAAGGAAGAGACATAGAAGAGCTCAAGGACATCATTGGTTCCTCAAGGAGAAAACGCCACCATCACTAAGGTGGACTCATTCCTTGTTCTCAAATTTTCTGTTTTTCGTTTTTAAGTGCTTATCTATGTTAGTGTCTTATTACATGATCATTAGTATTTAGTAACTTTGTCTTAAAGTTATGAATGTCCTATGAATCCATCACCTCTCTTAAATGAAAAATATTTTTAATTCAAAAGAACAATACTTTTTGTCCTATGAATCCATCACCTCTCTTTTCGAATTTATCCTTGAACTTAGTTTAATTATATTGATGTGGTGACAATACTTTTTGTTTTCTGAATTAATGCTTGAACAGTGCATATGTCTTTTGAAGTTGTTGTTTATGAATGTTAAATATGTTGGCTCTTGAAAGAATGATGAACAGGAGACATGTTATTTGATAATCTGAAAAATCATAAAAATGATTCTTGAAGCAAGAAAAAGCAACAAAGAACAAAGCTTGCAGAAAAAAAAAGAGAAAAAGAAAAAGAAAAAGCAAGCAGAAAAAGCCAATAGCCCTTAAAACCAAAAGGCAAGGGTAATAAAAAGGATCCCAAGGCTTTGAGCATCAGTGGATAGGAGGGCCTAAGCGGTTAAACCAAGTTGTCCCTAACCATGTGCTTGTGGCGTGAAGGTGTCAAGTGAAAACTTGAGACTAAGCGGTTAAAGTCAAGGTCCAAAGCAAAAAAAGAGTGTGCTTAAGAACCCTGGACACCTCTAATTGGGGACTTTAGCAAATATGAGTCACAATCTGAAAAGGTTCACCCAGTTATGTGTTTGTGGCATTTATGTATCTGGTGGTAATACTGGAAAACAAAGTGCTTAGGGCCACGGCCAAGACTCATAAAGTAGCTGTGTTCAAGAATCAACATACTGAACTAGGAGAATCAATAACACTATCTGAACTCTGAGTTCCTATAGATGCCAATCATTCTGAACTTCAATGGATAAGGTGAGATGCCAAAACTATTCAAGAGGCAAAAAGCTACAAGTCCCGCTCATCTTATTGGAGCTATATTTCATTGATATTTTGGAGTTTATAGTATATTCTCTTATTTTTATCCTATTTGATTTTTACTTGCTTGGGGACAAGCAACAATTTAAGTTGGTGTTGTGATGAGCGGATAATTTATACGCTTTTTGGCAATGTTTTTAGTATGTTTTTAGTAGGATCTAGTTACTTTTAGGGATGTTTTTATTAGTTTTTATGCTAAATTCACATTTCTGGACTTTACTATGAGTTTGTGTGTTTTTCTGTGATTTCAGGTATTTTCTGGCTGAAATTGAGGGACTTGAGCAAAAATCAGATTCAGAGGTTGAAGAAGGACTGCTCATGCTGTTGGATTCTGACCTCCCTGCACTCAAAGTGGATTTTCTGGAGCTATTGAACTCCAAATGGCGCGCTCTCAACGGTGTTGGAAAGTAGACATCCAGGGCTTTCCAGCAATATATAATAGTCCATACTTTGCCCGAGTTTAGAAGACGCAAAAGGGCGTTGAACGCCAGTTCTACGCTGCAGTCTGGAGTTAAACGCCAGAAACACGTCACGAACCAGAGTTGAACGCCAAAAACACGTTACAACTTGGCGTTCAACTCCAAAAGAAGCCTCTGCACGTGTAAACTTCAATCTCAGCCCAAGCACACACCAAGTGGGCCCCAGAAGTGGATTTATGCATCAATTACTTACTTCTGTAAACCCTAGTAGCTAGTTTAGTATAAATAGGACTTTTTACTATTGTATTTAGATCTTTTGGAACATCTTTGGGTTATCTTTTGATCATTTGATCATGTTTTGAGGGCTGGCCATTCAGCCATGCCTGAACTTTATCACTTATGTATTTTCAACGGTAGAGTTTCTACACACCATAGATTAAGGTGTGGAGCTCTGTTGTTCCTCATGAATTAATACAAAGTACTACTGTTTTTCTATTCAATTCAACTTATTCCGCTTCTAAGATATCCATTCGCACTTCAACATGAATGTGATGATCGTGACAGTCATCATCATTCCTTATGAACACGTGCCTGACAACCACTTCCGTTCTACCTTAGATTGAATGAGTATCTCTTGGATTCCTTAATCAGAATCTTCATGGTATAAGTTAGAACCCATGGATGGCCATTCCTGAATCCGGAAAGTCTAAACCTTGTTTGTGGTATTCCGAGTAGGATCTGGGAAGGGATGGCTGTGACGAGCTTCAAACTCGCGAGTGCTGGGCGTAGTGACAGACGCAAAAGGATCAATGGATCCTATTCCAGTATGATCGAGAACCGACAGATGATTAGCCATGCAGTGACAGCGCATTGGACCATTTTCACTGAGAGGACAGGATATAGCCATTGACAACGGTGATGCCTAACATACAGCTTGCCATAGAAAGGAGTAGGACTGATTGGATGAAGACAGCAGGAAAGCAGAGGTTCAGAGGAACGAAAGCATCTCTATACGCTTATCTGAAATTCTCACCAATGAATTACATAAGTATTTCTATCTTTATTTTCTGTTTATTTATTATTATTATTCGAAAACTCCATAACCATTTAATATCCGCCTGACTGAGATTTACAAGGTGACCATAGCTTGTTTCATACCAACAATCTCTGTGGGATCAACCCTTATTCATGTAAGGTTTTATTACTTGGACGACCCAGTGCACTTGCTGATTAGTTGTATCGAAGTTGTGACAAATTATGAATTAAGATTAGAGCACCAAGTTTTTGGAGCCATTACCAGGGATCACAATTTCGTGCACCACTTTCCTTACCAGTTTCCTATATGAGTTTTGTAGAGCTCTTCAGAAGGAATGCGTAGCCACTGACGACACGCAAATCGGAGCTTTCTAGCTCAAGATATGAGCTTTGGAAGAAGATGATGAATAGTGCTCACTCTCCTCCACTCCTACTTTCAATTTCTGATTGTGTGCTTTTTAGTGTGTTGTGATGCTTGTTGGTTCATTAACTGAGCCTTTTATATGTTGGGCTTGGGCCCAACTTGGGCCCGGTCCAACCCGTTAGCGTTTTTAGCCCGTTTGGCCCAACTTCGGGCCAAACCTTTAAAATTAACGCCCGATTTTCTATTTCTAACATTTTTCTAATGTTTTTGCCTGTTTTCACTTTTTCTCATGCGGTACCAGGCAGACTTGAACCGGTTCAACCGATTCAACTGTCGGTTTACGGTTTTTCACGGTTTTTCGCAGAAGGCACATCTTCCGAATCAGAAAAACCCACTGAGTCCAAAAATCATCTTTAAATCCTCAAATTCTCACTTTAACTTTTTGAAATCTAGTTTGGGCAATATTAATTACTAAACTAACCGGTTGATTAGTTGCGGTTCTTACAGGAAGACCCAATAAATTCATCTCTGACTTTCTACAGATCTGTGATACTGCAAAAACCAATGGAGTAGATCCTAAAGTCTACAGGCTGATGCTTTTCGCATTTGCTTTAAGGGACCAAGAAAAGAATTGGCTTCACAACCAGCCCAAGGGGAGTTTAAACACTTGGGATAAGGTTGTTGACAAGTTCCTGAACTGGTTCTTTCCCCCAAAGAAGTTAACTAAGTTAAGGATAGATATCTAGACCTTTAAGCAAGGAGAAAGCGAGTCCCTATACAATGCGTGGGAGAGGTACAAGCTGATGCTTAGAAAATGCCCGATGGAAATGTTTTTAGATTGGGTTAAGCTAGATATTTTCTATTATGGACTCACAGACATGGCCAAGATGTCCCTGGATAACTCTGCTGGTGGTTCAATACACATGAAGAAGACCATTGAAGACGCTCAAGAACTCATTGAGACAGTTGCCAGCAATCAACATTTATACTCATCTGGTGAGACTTCAATGAAAGGAGAGGTCAAGACAGTGTCTACTAAGTCTAACCCTCCGAAACAAAGTGAATCATTAACCTAGCAGCTACACTCCCTCACACAATAGTTGCTAAGTTTGTAAGAAGTGTTGCAGGAGACCCAAGCTTCCAACAAGAATATAGAAGCACGGTTGAACTAGTATAAATACCATTTGTCATAAGAGAAGAGTGCCAAGCTATCCAATTGAGGAGTGGAAGGACCCTAAACAACCAGCCTCAGAACAGTGAGAAGCAAGGGGAAGAAGATATGGCAGAAGATGAACAAACTATAACTTAGAGCACCATCAAGGGCACTGAACGGCCAGAATAGGATGACAGGGGTGTCCAACGCCGAGAAGGCAGCAAACCTGGTGTTGAATGCCAAGAAAGAATCACCAAGGGCATTCAACGCCGAGAAAAGGGGGACAACAGACACGTCAATTCGGGAGACACCTTCCCTAGACAATTTGACCACCCTTCCTCAGTCCCTAGGAGTGCTCACCCTGCACCACTCATGGCCTTTGAGTACAAGACCAAGTTACTATACCCTCAAAGACTCCAGAAAGCAGAAAGGGATAAATAATTTGCTAAGTTCTTAGAAGTTTTCAAGAAGTTGGTGATCAAAATCTCCTTTGCAGAGGCTCTTGAACAAATGCCTTCATATGCTAAGTTCATGAAGGAAATACTGAATAACAAGAGGGATTAGAAGTAAGTAGAGACAGTGGTGCTTACCAAGGAGTGCAGTGAAATCATTCAGAGGAACCTTCCGAAGAAACTTAAGAGACCTCTCACTCTTCCCAGCGACACAGTGCCTACCCCAAGCGTAGAGTGCAAGGCCATCATAATGGTGCTGGATCCGTACGAGAGGAGGAAGTGAAAGCTGCTAAAGGGTCAGAGGAGAGATAAGCTCCAGAAAAGGCTAAGGTTACACTGTCACATGCCTCCTCTATGACACTTATTCAAGAGCTTGAAGCACCACACTTTCAGAAGCCCCAAAAGGAGACCAAGGATGACCACTGCTTACAGTTCAAGGAAGTCTTTAAGAAGCTGCAAACCAATATTCATTTTGCCAATGTTTTGAAGCAAAGGCCTCTTTCTACTAGAAGAAACTTCATTGATAGTGAGAAAGGCAATTTGGTGCTGAGGTTACACGAAGGTTGGATGATTTCCAAAGTCTTTAAACCTCCAAGACCCCCTGCCAAGGGAGGTACTTGCATGCAGAGTACAATACTAAAGGCTCCCCCTTGGTGAAAACTTATACAGTTTCCCCAAATATCAAACCTAAATTTGGTGTTGTGCAATCACTACCCACCAAGGAGGAAGGTCCCAAGAGGAAGATGCTTAGGGAATGGAGAAACAATCCAACCCCTACCCTAACAAGCAAGAGGAATCATGCTGACAACAATACCAGAAATCTTGTTAGGAGAAATCTTCTCCCATAGAGTCATTTCTTTTAACAAACTGGAAGAAGAGGAAGAAATTCAACAATCAAGTGTCACGCTAATAACATTAAAGAAGCGCTTGTTGGGAGGCAACCCAACCATGAGTAGGGTACTATTGTTTTTTGTTCCTTTGTTTATTCTCATTTGATTTTATTTTTAGTTATTTTCTATTAAATTCCATATATTTTCCCTTGCTTTTTGACGTTTGTGATCATGTGCAGCACTTAGAACGGAGATGGAGACATTCAAAAGAAAAAATAGAACACCCTGGGGAGAGCCTCTTGCTGGCATTGAACACCAAGCAAGGAGGGACGTTGGGCGTTCAACGCCCATCAAGGATATATCACTAGCATTGAATGCCAGAATAAGAGCAATCTGGGCATCCAATGCCCATACAGGACTAGCCAGGTCCACCTTTTTGACCCTCAATGTGCGTTCAACGCCCATGAAGGAGTACTTCCTGGCGTTGAATGCCAGAATAGGAAAGAAGCTGGGCGTTCATTGATGCGTGGAAAACGATCCAACACAAAACTCACCGGCAAGTGGACCGGATCGCATAAAGTAATAATAACTCACATGAGTGAAGTCGATCCCACAGGGATTGAAGGATTGAGCAATTTTAGTTTAGTGGTTGATTTAGTCAAGCGAATCAAGTATTGGTTGAGTGGTTTATAATTGACAGAAGCTAAATTGCATGAATTGTAAAGGGAGAGGGAAGAATTGCAGTAAATTAAAGAGAACAAGAAGTAAGAGTGCTGAATCTTAAAGAACAAGTAAATTAAGTTGCAGAAACTTAGATTGCAAGAAATGTAAATAACTGAATCTTAAAGTGCAAGAAATGTAAATTGCTTGAATTATAAAAGGGTTCAGGGAGCTGGGATTGCAGAAATTAAACAAGCAGAAGTAAATTGCAACAAAACAGAAAAGTAGAAGGTGAATTGAAGTAAAGTAGATCTAAACATAAAAGTAGAAATGCCTGAGAAATTAAAACAGAAAGTGATGCTTAATTTGCAGCAATTAAAAGGATGTTGAAGATTTCAGGAGTAGAAGAGACTAGAAAACAAGTCTAGATCTCAAATCCTTCCTTGATCCAACAAGAACAATTGCAAAAGAAATAAAGAAAAGTAAATTGCAAAAAGAGTAGAAGATGAAGCAGTAAACAGAAATGGAAATTGAATTATGCAGAAAGTAAACAAGAGATCTCAAGGTGAGATTGAAACAGAAATTCTTCAATTCTCCACCCAAGATCAAAAGTAAGAAAACTAAAGAGTGCTCAAGCAAGAACAAGGAAGAAGAGAGATCAATTCTCCTTCCTAATTCTCCAAGATCCAAGTTCAAAGTAAAAGCTCAAAGTTACAAAAAAATGGAAATTCAAAGAAGCAAAAGAAAATTTCAAAGTAAGTAAAAAGGTCCTTCCTAAATCAAACTAACACATATTTATACACTTCCTAAATTGGATCTAAGAATTTGGGTGGGCTCTAAAATTTGGTGAAGAAATGAATTAATTTGGATTTTTGATGAATTTTTGGCCCATGGTGCACCTCCCAGGGGAAGGTTCGGCTCTTGGCAAGAGCTTTGGCCAAGAGCTTTGCTTCCCTTCCTTGTTTAAGTGCGCACGGTCCTTCCCTTGTGACAAGAGAACAAAGCTCTTTGCAAGAGCTTGAAAGCTCTTGGCAAGAGCTTTACTTGTCCTTGAGGTCCCTGGTTCAAGTCTTGGGTAGCGCAAAAGCTGCCCATTTTTCATGGCACAAGAGTAGCGCCTAAAGCTTTGCTTCCTTGAGGAACATGGTTCGAATCCCATGGAGTGAAAACAAGCCAATTTTGGCTTGTTTTTCTTGTAAAGTAGCGCTTCACTCTCTCCCTTTGGTCATGGGTTCAAGTCTTGGTGAGTGCATTAGTGAGCTTTCTTTTCTTGATTTTCTTCAAGGCATGCCCGAAAAAGCTCTCAGCAAGAGCTTGGCTCTTGCTTCCTTCTTCCATGTGCGCTTGATAAAGCTCTTGGCAAGAGCTTGGCTTCTGATTCTTTGAAGGAAAGCTCTCCACAAGAGCTTTAAAGCTCTTGGCAAGAGCTTTATACCCTTGTTTCTTGAATGCATCCACGCTTCTCCTTCTTTGAGCCACGCTTCTCTTCCTTGTGCCACGCTTTCTTTCTTTGCTTAGATCATGCTCCTTAGGCTACGCTATTCTTATTTTTTTCTTTTCTTCACCTACAAGTAATTAAAACAACCAATCAAAGTATCACAAAATTCACAAAGCTTAAAATTCATTTAAAACTAATTAATTTTAGTTTAAACTTCATGATTTTGTATCAATTAAAGGGTGGTTGATTGATTCAAAAAAAACCATACAATTCCACTCCAAATTGCTAACTTACAATACAAGAAAGTGCATAAAACCTAATAAAAACAAAGAAAAAGACTAGTAAAACTAGGTTAAGATGACTTGTCATCATTCAACGCCCAAGCAGGGGCAGGAGAACTCAAATTTTGAAATCACAAGCGAGTGGATCCCACCCAACTCCCTCCTACCCCAGCTATTCTAGTCACCCTTCCCTCTCTAGCTTTTTCTCCCTCCTTCTACTATTTACCTCTTCTTTTGTTATTCTTTGCTCGAGGACGAGAAAAGTTCTTAAGTTTGGTGTTGTAGAGCAAGCTCTGGGTTTATGTTATCATCAATAGCCCCAAAAGATGGAGAATCATCTTCCTGGAAGATCAACAGCCACCATAACTGAGGTGGCTAAGTTTCATTATCCCATCCTTTATCTTATTTCCTGTTTTATATTCTAACTTTTTGAATTTCCTTGCTTTAGTAGTTCATTTCCTTTGTTCTGGTTATAAGATATCCTATGTATCCCTCACCATGATTAAAAGAAAATAGTTATTTGAAAAAGAATAGTGAGATACAGAAGTTTCAAGTATATCATAAGTTATTCCAATTACTTTGTTGTGGTGGCCTTGCATTTACCTTCTGAATGTATGAATTAAATGTGTATAATTGATATTGAAGTTGAGTATGTTGGCTCTTAAGGAACAGTGATTTCAGAGAAGTATTATTGATTCTTTGTAAAAAAAAATTATATCATTTTTGAAGCAAGAAAAAGAAGCTAAAAGAACAAGAAAAATAAAAGGAAAAAAAATAAAAATCTCAAAAGAAAAAGAAAAGAGCAGCGATCCAAGGCTTTCAACATCAATGGTTAGAAGGGTCAAAAATTGGCCTAAAAAGCTCAAAAAAGTTACTATCCCTGACTAAATGCTTGTGGTGTGAAGCTGTCGAGAAAAAAACTTGAGACTGAGCAATTAAAGTCGTGATCCCAAAGCGAAAAAGTATGCTTAAGAACTCTAAGAACCACTGTCTGGGAATTTAAGCAAAGCTAAATTTGAATCCAAAGGGTTCCCCAATTAAGTGCCTGTGGCATTTATGTATCCGGTGGTAATATGGGAAAACAAAACTCTTAGTGTCACGACTAGGCTCAAAAAAGTGCAAAGCACCAAAATAAAAAGCTGTATTCAAGAATCAAGAAGAGCTACAAGAAGAGAATCAATAATATCATCCGGATTCTAGTTCCAATGGATGCCAATACTTTTGAGCTTCAAAGGAAAGTGAGATGCCAAAATGGTTCAAAAGTAAAGAGCTAATATCCCCATTCAATTATTTGGAACTAAGCTTCATTAACAACTCTGAGACTTATTATATCTTTCTCTTCTCTTTAGTCCTACTTCTTTTTTGGTTGATTGAGGACAAGCTACAGTTTAAGTTTGGTGTTCTAATGAGCGGATATTTTATACACTTTTTGGCACTATTTTCTCAGTGTTTTTAGTACATTTTGTTAAGTTTTATTGTGTTTTAGTAGGTTTTAGTGCAAGAATCACATTTTGGATGCTACTTTGAGTTTTTGTGTTTCTCTTATGATTTTAGGTGATTTTTGGCTGAAATTGGCAAGTTTTGGCAAAGTCTAATTCAGAGGCAAAGAAACGATAGCAGATGCTGTCAGATCCTGACCTCCGTGTATTCCAACGAGCATTTCTTGAGATACAGAGAACTAATTGACGTGCTGTCAGTATTGTTGGAAAGGACTGCCCAACACGGGTGTTGAACGCCCAACTTACTCCCTTTTTGGCGTTCAACACCCAAACAGGACCAACCTTCCAAGTTGAATGCCCAAATTGGCATTCAACACTAGCCAGGGAGTAGGAAACACCCAAAACTTGATTTAAACACTAGGCATCAGCCCAAACACTCACCAAGTGAGCCCCAAAGTAGATTTTAGCACTTTTTAGCTTATTTTATTTTATTTTATTTTCCTTTTGTAATTTTTAATTAAAAACACTATCTTTTAGGTTTAATCTTAGAGTTTTTATTATAAATAAGGGACTTCATTCATTCTGAGGACTATGCCTCCCAGGAGGGGAGAAGCACAGACATATTACATTAAGTTTTTTGTAAATTATGAGCGGCTAAACCTCCTAGGTTAAGGTTAGGAGCTCTGCTGATTCCTATGGATTAATAATATTACTATTTTATTTCAATATATGTTTGATTCTATTCTATGATGCATTTTTGCCCTTCATCCTTATGAATCTGGGGTGGAACAGAAGTATGGCTCCTTATTCTATATGAGTTCATGTGAGTCTTGACTTAGATAGTATTGAGTTACAGCTTGAGAGTGCATCACAGGTTCCAAGAGAGTTTTGGGCTGATTAGGATATGTTACATATAATCCATTAGTCTTGGGTAAATAAGGTCTCTGTGGCGCTAAGGCTAGAATCATAATGCATCATTCTCCGATATGGAAGATCCGACCTTGTCTGTGGCATTTTGAGTAGGATCAACAAAAGGAGAGTGGATTGCATGGGCTTCATCTTTGGCTATAGTGAAGCACTGTGAGCTAATCTGATGAGAAGACACGAGTTACTCAAATACGGTGTGGAGCTATGGTTTAGGGGAGATTAACTTGGTGAGAAGACATGAGTTAATAACTTACAGCTTTGCCATTGAATGAATCATTCATTATTGAAGTAATCCGTAGGAAAAGTTAATCGAGAAAGACAAAGCTTCTCTAAAGCCTTAACTGATTTTTCATCATTGTTTCTTGTTATTTATTTATTGCTTTCTTTACTTATTTTATGCACATTCAACAACAACCATATTTCTATTCGCCTGACTAAGATCTGCAGGATAACCACAGCTTGCTCAATCCATCAATCCTCTTGGGATTCAACCCTCACTCACCTGAGTAATTACTTGGACAACCCGGTGCACTTGCAGGTTCAGTTGTGCGAGTCACAAAAATTCGCAAAGCAGTAGCTGTCCTTTCACCACCAAAGTGACCTCTGTACTCAGAACTGTGACAATGCTAGAGGATTTGCTGTAATTTCTCATCTAAGACACAACACCAGATCATACCATCTGAGCATCTCTTAAAAAGATTAGGTTCTTCCCACATGTAGTACTTGGCATCATTCAACATCTTTCTTACTTGCTGCCTAGTGTACCCTTTGGGGATAAATCTCATGGCCTTGTAGTTTGCAATATCAGCAAACCACGGAGCCCTCTGAATCATGAAGAGTTGCTCGTCCAGAAAGGCCTTAATCACAGCAGTGGGGGGTGGCATTCCTTCTTCAGGTTCTATCCTAGACAAATGATCAGCTACCTGATTTTTTGACTCTTTCCTGTCTCTAATCTTAATGTCAAACTCCTGAAGAAGCAGCACCCACCTTATCAATCTTGGTTTAAAATCCTTCTTGGTTAGAAGGTACTTAAGAGCAGCATGGTCAGTATAAACAACAATGTTTGAACCAATTAAATAGGGTATAAACTTATCAAATGCATAAACTACAGCCAGTAATTCTTTCTTTGAAGTGGTGTAATTCTTTTGCTCGTCATTTAACACATGACTGGCGTAGTAAATAACATGCATAAGCTCGTCTTGCCTCTACCCAGGACAGCTAATGCATTTGCATTTTAGCTAGATTAGCTAGTTAGTTTACTTAGTTTTAGCTTAATTTCATTCATTTTCTTTGAAATAAACAAGCACTTTGATGAGTTTTATCTTCATGCATTAAAGTACCAAGAACTAGGTGAACTTTGCTCAAATTCATGCAAGTTCTATGGTTTATGATAGTTGAATGATACACGGGAATTTGCCTCTCGACAAATTTCCTTCCGGCAAGTGCACCAGATTGTCGTCAAGTAAAAACCCACAAAAGAGTGAGGTCGAATCCCACAGGGATTGGTAGATCGAGCAATGTTAATTGGAGAATTATACTAGTTGAGCAGAATCAGAAGTGAAATTGGAATTGCATAAAGTAAAATTGGCGAGAAACTTAAATTGCAAGAAATTAAAATAACAGAAAATTAAATTGCAGGGAATTAAAGTGCAGAAGCTTAAATTGCAAGAAATTAAATGGGAAGGGGGATTAAACATGAAATTAAAGAGCAGAAAGTAAATAGAATGGGTAGATCAGAGAATGGGGAATTCATTGGGTTCAGGAGATGTATAATTCTCCGGATCAAATTCATTTTCATCTCTTCCGCAACCCATGCATTCATTGATCTCCTTGGCAATCTGATGCCAGGGCATCTTGGCTAGTTTTACTAGCCATTTTTTGTATGCTTTAGGTTGGTTTCATGCATTTTCTTAGGAAATAAGCAAGTATTTGGTTGAAAATGCATTCATACCATGGTTCAAGCAAATATTGTGAATTTTGAATGATTTCATGAGAATTATGCATGAATTGAATGATAAAATAGATGATGCATGATCTCATGATTAAAAGAAAGACTTTGATGTACTTTGTTTGATTGATTTCAGGTAATAGGAAGCAGAGAAGAGCCATGTTAGTGGCTACGTTAGTGCCACTAACGTGGCCGGAAGGAAGGAAAGCTTGGAAAGTTAGTGAGAACGTTAACGCCACTAACGTTAGCGAAGGGCAAGAAGACCCACGTTAGCGACCCCGTTAGCTCCACTAACGTGGGCACTAATATGGAAGAAAAGAGAAGCCCCAACATTAGTGAGAAAGTTAATGGCATTAACTTTGAAGAAGGAGCAGCGTTATTGGCAAAAGTGAGTGCCAATAACGCTAGCGAAGCAAAAGAAGACCCACGTTAGCTCCCACGTTAGTTACATTAACGTGGGAACTAACGTGGAAGGAAAGGGAAGCGCCAACGTTAGTAGAGAAAGTGAGTTCCACTAACGTTTGCGAAGCAAAGGAAGACCCACGTTAATGGTAACTAACGTGGACATTAACATGGGATAAAGTCTCACCTAGTAGCCTGACCATGCCTTCTTCAAACAAGAATAACTTGAGCCACAAAGCTCCAAATGAGGTGATTCAAATGGCATTAGAAAGTAGGATTCCAGATCTTTCCAAGCATATATGGCACTACATGGTGGACACTGAATTTGAGGGAGAAAACCTGCTCCGAAAGTGCACAGATGAACATGGTATCAACCTGTAGTAAGGCCAGCTGACCTCTTCACCTTCCAAGAAGTGTAACTCGAGCTGTAGAGCTCCAAATGATGCGCTTTTATAAGCGTTGGAAAGTAGACATCCAGGGCTTTCCAACAATATATAATAGTATGGGGTGGACATTAAGTTTGATCTCCAGAACTTGGCAATATAAAGCCCCTAATCGCTAACGTTATTGTGACTCATTTTTTCCAGTAACGCTAGCGACTATGCCAGCGACCTTGTCCACTTCAAAGGAGCATAACTTTAGTTACAGAGGTCCAATTGAGGTGATTCCAGTTGCGTTAGAAAGCTGAAATTTAGAGCTTTCCAAATATATAGAATACTCTATAGTGGGCATGAAATTGGAGCACAAACCAGAGGCATCTTTTAAGCCCCAAAAACACCAACTAGGTAGCAAGTGTGACGTTAGCCACACTAACTTCAGCACTAACGCCACACTTGTAGCATTAGTGTGGCTAACGTTAGCACTGACATTAGCACCTGGACCTCAACTTGATTCACTTACAAGGACCACCCAACCTCAAGGAAGCAAGCCCACAAGTGTTAACCAATCAAGGCCACAACAAGCATCTAGAATAGAAATTTTCATTTAATTGTAATTTGCTTTTAATTTCATTTCATTTTGTAATTTAGGAGAGCCTATATAAAGGCCTTAGTTTTTACATTCAAGAGATTCTGGAATGGGGGATTGAAGAGAGGTCTTCGGACTCTCTCCCCTCACACACTTTTCCTTCTCTTTCTTTTTCTTTGTACTTTTCATTTATGAATTTTGAAGTTTCAATTTTTGTTTTAATCTTCATCTTTACTTTTCTGCACTTTCTTTTTTTTCTATTTTGGTAGAGCAATGATCAACTAACTCGTTCATTGGGTTAGAGATCTCTATTGTGATTCAATGGATCAATTATGGTTCTTATTCTTCTTCTTCTTTTTTTTCTCTTGATTTTACTAGAGAGCTTTCGATTTTCATCCAATTGGGTAATTGTCTTGGAAGAGAAATTGCTCATACTTGGATTTCCTCTGAACCTTGGAAGAGAAATGAGGAAATCATGCTAGAAATGCTCTCTCACATTGGATTAGGTTGGGGGTTGGATGGATATTGTGACATTTAATTCTACCAATACTTTGATCTATGAATGTGTGTGGTATAATCAGTGACCAAACTTCATCTCTTTTCATGAGCAATTAAATCAAGGAATTGAGAAATTGTTCAAGCTTAGAGAGATTGGATTGCTAAGGAATTGGGATCCAATCACTTAAGATTGCCAAGGAGATCAATGAATGCATTGATTGAGAAAGAGATGAGAATGAACTTGATCCGGAGGATTTCAATATCTCTTGATCCCAATGTTCATTTTATTTTTAGTTCTTACATTTACTTTTCTTGCCATTTTACTTTTCTGCACTTTATTGCTTTCTTTACTTTTATGCTATTTACTTTTCCTGTTGCTCATCATTCAAATCTGAACCGTCTAACTAGGATAATCAATTAACCATTGATTGCTTAATCTGTTAATCTCTGTGGGATTCGACCTTACTCTTTTGTGAGTTATTACTTGATGACAATTCGGTATACTTGCCGAAGGGAAATTTGTTGAGAGATAAGTTTCCGTGCATTAAGTTTATGGTGCCATTGCCAGGGATTAATCGTGATTAACGAACTACCGATTGATTGATTTACTAGATTAGACATTTTTCCTTTGTCTTTGTTTTCTGTTGCTTCTTATTTTCTTTTACTAACTAACTGTTTGTGATATTGCCTCACTAAGAATCCTTCATTTATTAAAATGGAGATTCCAATTTCTTTTGGTGATTATTGTTTGAGACAGAGCTTTTTGCAGGAAAGAAAGGAGCATCCATCATATTTTAGTCAATCAAATTTTATGAAAAACTCTCCACCACCACAGAATGATTCACTTTACTATGCTCATGGTGGGTGGGAGTATCAAGAACATGAAATGGGGTACTTTCCAGAGCCACAAAATGGTCCATATTTTGGCATATTTGATCACTACTCAAGTTGTGGCTGGAAAGATCA